>NW_027437921.1:0-72097 GCF_965140245.1 Athene noctua | reverse complement strand
CTTTCTGAGAAAAAGCAAGCACGGAGGACGAGAATCGCTTTTGCCCTGCGTAGCGTTCCGGGCAGCGGGTAGAACCAGGCAGAGAATTCCCGGCTAGCAGGTTCCCTGTGGCCGGGAAGTGCAAACGTACACGTTTTCGGCCGAAAACGCGTTTTCTGGCGAAAACGCACACCACGGCTCTTTCTGAGAAAAAGCAAGCACGGAGGACGAGAATCGCTTTTGCCCTGCCAAGCGTTCCGGGCAGCGGGTAGAACCAGGCAGAGAATTCCCGGCTAGCAGCTTCCCTGTGGCCGGGAAGTGCAAACGTACACGTTTTCGCCGAAAACACGTTTTCCGGCGAAAACGCACACCACGGCTCTTTCTGAGAAAAAGCAAGCACGGAGGACGAGAATCGCTTTTGCCCTGCGTAGCGTTCCGGGCAGCGGGTAGAACCAGGCAGAGAATTCCCGGCTAGCAGCTTCCCTGTGGCGGGGAAGTGCAAACGTACACGTTTTCGGCCGAAAACGCGTTTTCCGGCGAAAACGCACACCACGGCTCTTTCTGAGAAAAAGCAAGCACGGAGGACGAGAATCGCTTTTGCCCTGCGTAGCGTTCTGAGCAGCGGGTAGAAATAGGCAGCGAATTGCCGGCTAGCAGCTTCCCTGTGGCCGGGAAGTGCAAACGTACACGTTTTCGGCCGAAAACGCGTTTTCCGGCGAAAAAGCACACCATGGCTCTTTCTGAGAAAAAGCAAGCACGGAGGACGAGAATCGCTTTTGCCCTGCGTAGCGTTCCGGGCAGCGGGTAGAACCAGGCAGAGAATTCCCGGCTAGCAGCTTCCCTGTGGCGGGGAAGTGCAAACGTACACGTTTTCGGCCGAAAACGCGTTTTACGGCGAAAACGCACACCACGGCTCTTTCTGAGAGAAAGCAAGCACGGAGGAAGAGAATCGCTTTTGCCCTGCGTAGCGTTCCGGGCAGCGGGTAGAACCAGGCAGAGAATTCCCGGCTAGCAGCTTCCCTGTGGCCGGGAAGTGCAAACGTACACGTTTTCGGCCGAAAACGCGTTTTCCGGCGAAAACGCACACCATGGCTCTTTCTGAGAAAAAGCAAGCACGGAGGACGAGAATCGTTTTTGCCCTGCGTAGCGTTCCTGGCAGCGGGTAGAACCAGGCAGAGAATTCCCGTCTAGCAGCTTCCCTGTGGCCGGGAAGTGCAAACGTACACGTTTTCAGCCGAAAACGCTTTATCTGGCGAAAAAGCACACCATGGCTCTTTCTGAGAAAAAGCAAGCACGGAGGACGAGAATCGCTTTTGCCCTGCGTAGTGTTCCGGGCAGCGGGTAGAACCAGGCAGAGAATTCCCGGCTAGCAGCTTCCCTGTGGCCGGGAAGTGCAAACGTACACGTTTTCGGCCGAAAACGCGTTTTCCGGCGAAAACGCACACCACGGCTCTTTCTGAGAAAAAGCAAGCACGGAGGACGAGAATCGCCTTTGCCCTGCGTAGCGTTCCGGGCAGCGGGTAGAACCAGGCAGAGAATTCCCGGCTAGCAGCTTCCCTGTGGCCGGGAAGTGCAAACGTACACGTTTTCGGCCGAAAACGCGTTTTCCCGCGAAAACGCACACCACGGCTCTTTCTGAGAAAAAGCAAGCACGGAGGACGAGAATCGCTTTTGCCCTGCGTAGCGTTCCGGGCAGCGGGTAGAACGAGGCAGAGAATTCCCGGCTAGCAGCTTCCCTGTGGCCGGGAAGTGCAAACGTACACGTTTTCGGCCGAAAACGCGTTTTCCGGCGAAAACGCACACCACGGCTCTTTCTGAGAAAAAGCAAGCACGGAGGACGAGAATCGCTTTTGCCCTGCGTAGCGTTCCGGGCAGCGGGTAGAACCAGGCAGAGAATTCCCGGCTAGCAGCTTCCCTGTGGCCGGGAAGTGCAAACGTACACGTTTTCGCCGAAAACACGTTTTCCGGCGAAAACGCACACCACGGCTCTTTCTGAGAAAAAGCAAGCACGGAGGACGAGAATCGCTTTTGCCCTGCGTAGCGTTCCGGGCAGCGGGTAGAACCAGGCAGCGAATTCCCGGCTAGCAGCTTCCCTGTGGCCGGGAAGTGTAAACGTACACGTTTTCGGCCGAAAACGCGTTTTCCGGCGAAAACGCACACCACGGCTCTTTCTGAGAGAAAGCAAGCACGGAGGACGAGAATCGCTTTTGCCCTGCGTAGCGTTCCGGGCAGCGGGTAGAACCAGGCAGAAAATTCCCGGCTAGCAGCTTCCCTGTGGCCGGGAAGTGCAAACGTACACGTTTTCGGCCGAAAACGCGTTTTCCGGCGAAAACGCAAACCACGGCTCTTTCTGAGAAAAAGCAAGCACGGAGGACGAGAATCGCTTTTGCCCTGCGTAGCGTTCCGGGCAGCGGGTAGAACCAGGCAGAGAATTCCCGGCTAGCAGCTTCCCTGTGGCGGGGAAGTGCAAACGTACACGTTTTCGGCCGAAAACGCGTTTTCCGGCGAAAACGCACACCACGGCTCTTTCTGAGAAAAAGCAAGCACGGAGGACGAGAATCGCTTTTGCCCTGCGTAGTGTTCCGGGCAGCGGGTAGAACCAGGCAGAAAATTCCCGGCTAGCAGCTTCCCTGTGGCCGGGAAGTGCAAACGTACACGTTTTCGGCCGAAAACGCGTTTTCCCGCGAAAACGCACACCACGGCTCTTTCTGAGAAAAAGCAAGCACGGAGGACGAGAATCGCTTTTGCCCTGCGTAGCGTTCCGGGCAGCGGGTAGAACCAGGCAGAGAATTCCCGTCTAGCAGCTTCCCTGTGGCGGGGAAGTGCAAACGTACACGTTTTCGGCCGAAAACGCGTTTTCCGGCGAAAACGCACACCACGGCTCTTTCTGAGAAAAAGCAAGCACGGAGGACGAGAACCGCTTTTGCCCTGCGTAGCGTTCCGGGCAGCGGGTAGAACCAGGCAGAGAATTCCCGGCTAGCAGCTTCCCTGTGGCCGGGAAGTGCAAACGTACACGTTTTCGCCGAAAACGCGTTTTCCGGCGAAAACGCACACCACGGCTCTTTCTGAGAAAAAGCAAGCACGGAGGACGAGAATCGCTTTTGCCCTGCGTAGCGTTCCGGGCAGCGGGTAGAACCAGGCAGGGAATTCCCGGCTAGCAGCTTCCCTGTGGCCGGGAAGTGCAAACGTACACGTTTTCGGCCGAAAACGCGTTTTCCGGCGAAAACGCACACCACGGCTCTTTCTGAGAAAAAGCAAGCACGGAGGACGAGAATCGCTTTTGCCCTGCGTAGCGTTCCGGGCAGCGGGTAGAACCAGGCAGAGAATTCCCGGCTAGCAGCTGCCCTGTGTCCGGGAAGTGCAAACGTACACGTTTTCGGCCGAAAACGCGTTTTCCCGCGAAAACGCACACCACGGCTCTTTCTGAGAAAAAGCAAGCACGGAGGACGAGAATCGCTTTTGCCCTGCGTAGCGTTCTGAGCAGCGGGTAGAACCAGGCAGAGAATTCCCGGCTAGCAGCTTCCCTGTGGCGGGGAAGTGCAAACGTACACGTTTTCGGCCGAAAACGCGTTTTCCGGCGAAAACGCACACCACGGCTCTTTCTGAGAAAAAGCAAGCACGGAGGACGAGAATCGCTTTTGCCCTGCGTAGCGTTCCGGGCAGCGGGTAGAACCAGGCAGAGAATTCCCGGCTAGCAGCTTCCCTGTGGCCGGGAAGTGCAAACGTACACGTTTTCGGCCGAAAACGCGTTTTCCGGCGAAAACGCACACCACGGCTCTTTCTGAGAAAAAGCAAGCACGGAGGACGAGAATCGCTTTTGCCCTGCGTAGCGTTCTGAGCAGCGGGTAGAACCAGGCAGAGAATTCCCGGCTAGCAGCTTCCCTGTGGCGGGGAAGTGCAAACGTACACATTTTCGGCCGAAAAAGCGTTTTCTGGCGAAAAAGCACACCATGGCTCTTTCTGAGAAAAAGCAAGCACGGAGGACGAGAATCGCTTTTGCCCTGCGTAGCGTTCCGGGCAGCGGGTAGAACCAGGCAGCGAATTCCCGGCTAGCAGCTTCCCTGTGGCCGGGAAGTGCAAACGTACACGTTTTCGGCCGAAAACGCGTTTTCCGGCGAAAACGCACACCACGGCTCTTTCTGAGAGAAAGCAAGCACGGAGGACGAGAATCGCTTTTGCCCTGCGTAGCGTTCCGGGCAGCGGGTAGAACCAGGCAGAAAATTCCCGGCTAGCAGCTTCCCTGTGGCCGGGAAGTGCAAACGTACACGTTTTCGGCCGAAAACGCGTTTTCCGGCGAAAACGCACACCACGGCTCTTTCTGAGAAAAAGCAAGCACGGAGGACGAGAATCGCTTTTGCCCTGCGTAGCGTTCCGGGCAGCGGGTAGAACCAGGCAGAGAATTCCCGGCTAGCAGCTTCCCTGTGGCGGGGAAGTGCAAACGTACACGTTTTCGGCCGAAAACGCGTTTTCCGGCGAAAACGCACACCACGGCTCTTTCTGAGAAAAAGCAAGCACGGAGGACGAGAATCGCTTTTGCCCTGCGTAGTGTTCCGGGCAGCGGGTAGAACCAGGCAGAAAATTCCCGGCTAGCAGCTTCCCTGTGGCCGGGAAGTGCAAACGTACACGTTTTCGGCCGAAAACGCGTTTTCCCGCGAAAACGCACACCACGGCTCTTTCTGAGAAAAAGCAAGCACGGAGGACGAGAATCGCTTTTGCCCTGCGTAGCGTTCCGGGCAGCGGGTAGAACCAGGCAGAGAATTCCCGTCTAGCAGCTTCCCTGTGGCGGGGAAGTGCAAACGTACACGTTTTCGGCCGAAAACGCGTTTTCCGGCGAAAACGCACACCACGGCTCTTTCTGAGAAAAAGCAAGCACGGAGGACGAGAACCGCTTTTGCCCTGCGTAGCGTTCCGGGCAGCGGGTAGAACCAGGCAGAGAATTCCCGGCTAGCAGCTTCCCTGTGGCCGGGAAGTGCAAACGTACACGTTTTCGCCGAAAACGCGTTTTCCGGCGAAAACGCACACCACGGCTCTTTCTGAGAAAAAGCAAGCACGGAGGACGAGAATCGCTTTTGCCCTGCGTAGCGTTCCGGGCAGCGGGTAGAACCAGGCAGAGAATTCCCGGCTAGCAGCTTCCCTGTGGCCGGGAAGTGCAAACGTACACGTTTTCGGCCGAAAACGCGTTTTCCGGCGAAAACGCACACCACGGCTCTTTCTGAGAAAAAGCAAGCACGGAGGACGAGAATCGCTTTTGCCCTGCGTAGCGTTCCGGGCAGCGGGTAGAACCAGGCAGAGAATTCCCGGCTAGCAGCTGCCCTGTGGCCGGGAAGTGCAAACGTACACGTTTTCGGCCGAAAACGCGTTTTCCCGCGAAAACGCACACCACGGCTCTTTCTGAGAAAAAGCAAGCACGGAGGACGAGAATCGCTTTTGCCCTGCGTAGCGTTCTGAGCAGCGGGTAGAACCAGGCAGAGAATTCCCGGCTAGCAGCTTCCCTGTGGCGGGGAAGTGCAAACGTACACGTTTTCGGCCGAAAACGCGTTTTCCGGCGAAAACGCACACCACGGCTCTTTCTGAGAAAAAGCAAGCACGGAGGACGAGAATCGCTTTTGCCCTGCGTAGCGTTCCGGGCAGCGGGTAGAACCAGGCAGAGAATTCCCGGCTAGCAGCTTCCCTGTGGCCGGGAAGTGCAAACGTACACGTTTTCGGCCGAAAACGCGTTTTCCGGCGAAAACGCACACCACGGCTCTTTCTGAGAAAAAGCAAGCACGGAGGACGAGAATCGCTTTTGCCCTGCGTAGCGTTCTGAGCAGCGGGTAGAACCAGGCAGAGAATTCCCGGCTAGCAGCTTCCCTGTGGCGGGGAAGTGCAAACGTACACGTTTTCGGCCGAAAAATCGTTTTCTGGCGAAAAAGCACACCATGGCTCTTTCTGAGAAAAAGCAAGCACGGAGGACGAGAATCGCTTTTGCCCTGCGTAGCGTTCCGGGCAGCGGGTAGAACCAGGCAGAGAATTCCCGGCTAGCAGCTTCCCTGTGGCCGGGAAGTGCAAACGTACACGTTTTCGGCCGAAAACGCGTTTTCCGGCGAAAACGCACACCACGGCTCTTTCTGAGAAAAAGCAAGCACGGAGGACGAGAATTGCTTTTGCCCTGCGTAGCGTTGCGGGCAGCGGGTAGAACCAGGCAGAGAATTCCCGGCTAGCAGCTTCCCTGTGGCGGGGAAGTGCAAACGTACACGTTTTCGGCGAAAACGCGTTTACCGGCGAAAACGCACACCACGGCTCTTTCTGAGAAAAAGCAAGCACGGAGGACGAGAATCGCTTTTGCCCTGCGTAGCGTTCCGGGCAGCGGGTAGAACCAGGCAGAGAATTCCCGTCTAGCAGCTTCCCTGTGGCGGGGAAGTGCAAACGTACACGTTTTCGGCCGAAAACGCGTTTTCCGGCGAAAACGCACACCACGGCTCTTTCTGAGAAAAAGCAAGCACGGAGGACGAGAATCGCTTTTGCCCTGCGTAGCGTTCCGGGCAGCGGGTAGAACCAGGCAGAGAATTCCCGGCTAGCAGCTTCCCTGTGGCCGGGAAGTGCAAACGTACACGTTTTCGGCCGAAAACGCGTTGTCCGGCGAAAACGCACACCATGGCTCTTTCTGAGAAAAAGCAAGCACGGAGGACGAGAATCGTTTTTGCCCTGCGTAGCGTTCCTGGCAGCGGGTAGAACCAGGCAGAGAATTCCCGTCTAGCAGCTTCCCTGTGGCGGGGAAGTGCAAACGTACACGTTTTCAGCCGAAAACGCTTTTTCTGGCGAAAAAGCACACCATGGCTCTTTCTGAGAAAAAGCAAGCACGGAGGACGAGAATCGCTTTTGCCCTGCGTAATGTTCCGGGCAGCGGGTAGAACCAGGCAGCGAATTCCCGGCTAGCAGCTTCCCTGTGGCCGGGAAGTGCAAACGTACACGTTTTCGGCCGAAAACGCGTTTTCCGGCGAAAACGCACACCACGGCTCTTTCTGAGAGAAAGCAAGCACGGAGGACGAGAATCGCTTTTGCCCTGCGTAGCGTTCCGGGCAGCGGGTAGAACCAGGCAGAAAATTCCCGGCTAGCAGCTTCCCTGTGGCCGGGAAGTGCAAACGTACACGTTTTCGGCCGAAAACGCGTTTTCCGGCGAAAACGCACACCACGGCTCTTTCTGAGAAAAAGCAAGCACGGAGGACGAGAATCGCTTTTGCCCTGCGTAGCGTTCCGGGCAGCGGGTAGAACCAGGCAGAGAATTCCCGGCTAGCAGCTTCCCTGTGGCGGGGAAGTGCAAACGTACACGTTTTCGGCCGAAAACGCGTTTTCCGGCGAAAACGCACACCACGGCTCTTTCTGAGAAAAAGCAAGCACGGAGGACGAGAATCGCTTTTGCCCTGCGTAGTGTTCCGGGCAGCGGGTAGAACCAGGCAGAGAATTCCCGTCTAGCAGCTTCCCTGTGGCGGGGAAGTGCAAACGTACACGTTTTCGGCCGAAAACGCGTTTTCCCGCGAAAACGCACACCACGGCTCTTTCTGAGAAAAAGCAAGCACGGAGGACGAGAATCGCTTTTGCCCTGCGTAGCGTTCCGGGCAGCGGGTAGAACCAGGCAGAGAATTCCCGTCTAGCAGCTTCCCTGTGGCGGGGAAGTGCAAACGTACACGTTTACGGCCGAAAACGCGTTTTCCGGCGAAAACGCACACCACGGCTCTTTCTGAGAAAAAGAAAGCACGGAGGACGAGAACCGCTTTTGCCCTGCGTAGCGTTCCGGGCAGCGGGTAGAACCAGGCAGAGAATTCCCGGCTAGCAGCTTCCCTGTGGCCGGGAAGTGCAAACGTACACGTTTTCGCCGAAAACGCGTTTTCCGGCGAAAACGCACACCACGGCTCTTTCTGAGAAAAAGCAAGCACGGAGGACGAGAATCGCTTTTGCCCTGCGTAGCGTTCCGGGCAGCGGGTAGAACCAGGCAGAGAATTCCCGGCTAGCAGCTTCCCTGTGGCCGGGAAGTGCAAACGTACACGTTTTCGGCCGAAAACGCGTTTTCCGGCGAAAACGCACACCACGGCTCTTTCTGAGAAAAAGCAAGCACGGAGGACGAGAATCGCTTTTGCCCTGCGTAGCGTTCCGGGCAGCGGGTAGAACCAGGCAGAGAATTCCCGGCTAGCAGCTGCCCTGTGGCCGGGAAGTGCAAACGTACACGTTTTCGGCCGAAAACGCGTTTTCCCGCGAAAACGCACACCACGGCTCTTTCTGAGAAAAAGCAAGCACGGAGGACGAGAATCGCTTTTGCCCTGCGTAGCGTTCTGAGCAGCGGGTAGAACCAGGCAGAGAATTCCCGGCTAGCAGCTTCCCTGTGGCCGGGAAGTGCAAACGTACACGTTTTCGGCCGAAAACGCGTTTTCCGGCGAAAACGCACACCACGGCTCTTTCTGAGAAAAAGCAAGCACGGAGGACGAGAACCGCTTTTGCCCTGCGTAGCGTTCCGGGCAGCGGGTAGAACCAGGCAGAGAATTCCCGGCTAGCAGCTTCCCTGTGGCCGGGAAGTGCAAACGTACACGTTTTCGGCCGAAAACGCGTTTTCCGGCGAAAACGCACACCACGGCTCTTTCTGAGAAAAAGCAAGCACGGAGGACGAGAATCGCTTTTGCCCTGCGTAGCGTTCTGAGCAGCGGGTAGAACCAGGCAGAGAATTCCCGGCTAGCAGCTTCCCTGTGGCGGGGAAGTGCAAACGTACACGTTTTCGGCCGAAAAAGCGTTTTCTGGCGAAAAAGCACACCATGGCTCTTTCTGAGAAAAAGCAAGCACGGAGGACGAGAATCGCTTTTGCCCTGCGTAGCGTTCCGGGCAGCGGGTAGAACCAGGCAGAAAATTCCCGGCTAGCAGCTTCCCTGTGGCCGGGAAGTGCAAACGTACACGTTTTCGCCGAAAACGCGTTTTCCCGCGAAAACGCACACCACGGCTCTTTCTGAGAAAAAGCAAGCACGGAGGACGAGAATCGCTTTTGCCCTGCGTAGCGTTCCGGGCAGCGGGTAGAACCAGGCAGAGAATTCCCGTCTAGCAGCTTCCCTGTGGCGGGGAAGTGCAAACGTACACGTTTTCGGCCGAAAACGCGTTTTCCGGCGAAAACGCACACCACGGCTCTTTCTCAGAAAAAGCAAGCACGGAGGACGAGAACCGCTTTTGCCCTGCGTAGCGTTCCGGGCAGCGGGTAGAACCAGGCAGAGAATTCCCGGCTAGCAGCTTCCCTGTGGCCGGGAAGTGCAAACGTACACGTTTTCGCCGAAAACGCGTTTTCCGGCGAAAACGCACACCACGGCTCTTTCTGAGAAAAAGCAAGCACGGAGGACGAGAATCGCTTTTGCCCTGCGTAGCGTTCCGGGCAGCGCGTAGAACCAGGCAGAGAATTCCCGGCTAGCAGCTTCCCTGTGGCCGGGAAGTGCAAACGTACACGTTTTCGGCCGAAAACGCGTTTTCCGGCGAAAACGCACACCACGGCTCTTTCTGAGAAAAAGCAAGCACGGAGGACGAGAATCGCTTTTGCCCTGCGTAGCGTTCCGGGCAGCGGGTAGAACCAGGCAGAGAATTCCCGGCTAGCAGCTGCCCTGTGGCCGGGAAGTGCAAACGTACACGTTTTCGGCCGAAAACGCGTTTTCCCGCGAAAACGCACACCACGGCTCTTTCTGAGAAAAAGCAAGCACGGAGGACGAGAATCGCTTTTGCCCTGCGTAGCGTTCTGAGCAGCGGGTAGAACCAGGCAGAGAATTCCCGGCTAGCAGCTTCCCTGTGGCGGGGAAGTGCAAACGTACACGTTTTCGGCCGAAAACCCGTTTACCTGCAAAAACGCACACCACGGCTCTTTCTGAGAAAAAGCAAGCACGGAGGACGAGAATCGCTTTTGCCCTGCGTAGCGTTCCGGGCAGCGGGTAGAACCAGGCAGAGAATTCCCGGCTAGCAGCTTCCCTGTGGCCGGGAAGTGCAAACGTACACGTTTTCGGCCGAAAACGCGTTTTCCGGCGAAAACGCACACCACGGCTCTTTCTGAGAAAAAGCAAGCACGGAGGACGAGAATCGCTTTTGCCCTGCGTAGCGTTCTGAGCAGCGGGTAGAACCAGGCAGAGAATTCCCGGCTAGCAGCTTCCCTGTGGCGGGGAAGTGCAAACGTACACGTTTTCGGCCGAAAAAGCGTTTTCTGGCGAAAAAGCACACCATGGCTCTTTCTGAGAAAAAGCAAGCACGGAGGACGAGAATCGCTTTTGCCCTGCGTAGCGTTCCGGGCAGCGGGTAGAACCAGGCAGAGAATTCCCGGCTAGCAGCTTCCCTGTGGCCGGGAAGTGCAAACGTACACGTTTTCGGCCGAAAACAAGTTTTCCGGCGAAAACGCACACCACGGCTCTTTCTGAGAAAAAGCATGCACGGAGGACGAGAATCGCTTTTGCCCTGCGTAGCGTTCCGGGCAGCGGGTAGAACCAGGCAGAGAATTCCCGGCTAGCAGCTTCCCTGTGGCCGGGAAGTGCAAACGTACACGTTTTCGGCCGAAAACTCGTTTTCCGGCGAAAACGCACACCACGGCTCTTTCTGAGAAAAAGCAAGCACGGAGGACGAGAATTGCTTTTGCCCTGCGTAGCGTTCCGGGCAGCGGGTAGAACCAGGCAGAGAATTCCCGGCTAGCAGCTTCCCTGTGGCGGGGAAGTGCAAACGTACACGTTTTCGGCGAAAACGCGTTTACCGGCGAAAACGCACACCACGGCTCTTTCTGAGAAAAAGCAAGCACGGAGGACGAGAATCGCTTTTGCCCTGCGTAGCGTTCCGGGCAGCGGGTAGAACCAGGCAGAGAATTCCCGTCTAGCAGCTTCCCTGTGGCGGGGAAGTGCAAACGTACACGTTTTCGGCCGAAAACGCGTTTTCCGGCGAAAACGCACACCACGGCTCTTTCTGAGAAAAAGCAAGCACGGAGGACGAGAATCGCTTTTGCCCTGCGTAGCGTTCCGGACAGCGGGTAGAACCAGGCAGAGAATTCCCGGCTAGCAGCTTCCCTGTGGCCGGGAAGTGCAAACGTACACGTTTTCGGCCGAAAACGCGTTGTCCGGCGAAAACGCACACCATGGCTCTTTCTGAGAAAAAGCAAGCACGGAGGACGAGAATCGTTTTTGCCCTGCGTAGCGTTCCTGGCAGCGGGTAGAACCAGGCAGAGAATTCCCGTCTAGCAGCTTCCCTGTGGCGGGGAAGTGCAAACGTACACGTTTTCAGCCGAAAACGCTTTTTCTGGCGAAAAAGCACACCATGGCTCTTTCTGAGAAAAAGCAAGCACGGAGGACGAGAATCGCTTTTGCCCTGCGTAGTGTTCCGGGCAGCGGGTAGAACCAGGCAGCGAATTCCCGGCTAACAGCTTCCCTGTGGCCGGGAAGTGCAAACGTACACGTTTTCGGCCGAAAACGCGTTTTCCGGCGAAAACGCACACCACGGCTCTTTCTGAGAGAAAGCAAGCACGGAGGACGAGAATCGCTTTTGCCCTGCGTAGCGTTCCGGGCAGCGGGTAGAACCAGGCAGAAAATTCCCGGCTAGCAGCTTCCCTGTGGCCGGGAAGTGCAAACGTACACGTTTTCGGCCGAAAACGCGTTTTCCGGCGAAAACGCACACCACGGCTCTTTCTGAGAAAAAGCAAGCACGGAGGACGAGAATCGCTTTTGCCCTGCGTAGCGTTCCGGGCAGCGGGTAGAACCAGGCAGAGAATTCCCGGCTAGCAGCTTCCCTGTGGCGGGGAAGTGCAAACGTACACGTTTTCGGCCGAAAACGCGTTTTCCGGCGAAAACGCACACCACGGCTCTTTCTGAGAAAAAGCAAGCACGGAGGACGAGAATCGCTTTTGCCCTGCGTAGTGTTCCGGGCAGCGGGTAGAACCAGGCAGAGAATTCCCGTCTAGCAGCTTCTCTGTGGCGGGGAAGTGCAAACGTACACGTTTTCGGCCGAAAACGCGTTTTCCCGCGAAAACGCATACCACGGCTCTTTCTGAGAAAAAGCAAGCACGGAGGACGAGAATCGCTTTTGCCCTGCGTAGCGTTCCGGGCAGCGGGTAGAACCAGGCAGAGAATTCCCGGCTAGCAGCTGCCCTGTGGCCGGGAAGTGCAAACGTACACGTTTTCGGCCGAAAACGCGTTTTCCGGCGAAAACGCACACCACGGCTCTTTCTGAGAAAAAGCAAGCACGGAGGACGAGAATCGCTTTTGCCCTGCGTAGCGTTCTGAGCAGCGGGTAGAAATAGGCAGCGAATTGCCGGCTAGCAGCTTCCCTGTGGCCGGGAAGTGCAAACGTACACGTTTTCGGCCGAAAACGCGTTTTCCGGCGAAAAAGCACACCATGGCTCTTTCTGAGAAAAAGCAAGCACGGAGGACGAGAATCGCTTTTGCCCTGCGTAGCGTTCCGGGCAGCGGGTAGAACCAGGCAGAGAATTCCCGTCTAGCAGCTTCCCTGTGGCGGGGAAGTGCAAACGTACACGTTTTCGGCCGAAAAAGCGTTTTCCGGCGAAAACGCACACCACGGCTCTTTCTGAGAAAAAGCAAGCACGGAGGAAGAGAATCGCTTTTGCCCTGCGTAGCGTTCCGGGCAGCGGGTAGAACCAGGCAGAGAATTCCCGGCTAGCAGCTTCCCTGTGGCCGGGAAGTGCAAACGTACACGTTTTCGGCCGAAAACTCGTTTTCCGGCGAAAACGCACACCACGGCTCTTTCTGAGAAAAAGCAAGCACGGAGGACGAGAATTGCTTTTGCCCTGCGTAGCGTTCCGGGCAGCGGGTAGAACCAGGCAGAGAATTCCCGGCTAGCAGCTTCCCTGTGGCGGGGAAGTGCAAACGTACACGTTTTCGGCCGAAAACGCGTTTTCCGGCGAAAACGCACACCACGGCTCTTTCTGAGAAAAAGCAAGCACGGAGGACGAGAATCGCTTTTGCCCTGCGTAGCGTTCCGGGCAGCGGGTAGAACCAGGCAGAGAATTCCCGGCTAGCAGCTTCCCTGTGGCCGGGAAGTGCAAACGTACACGTTTTCGGCCGAAAACGCGTTTTCCGGCGAAAACGCACACCACGGCTCTTTCTGAGAAAAAGCAAGCACGGAGGACGAGAATCGCTTTTGCCCTGCGTAGTGTTCCGGGCAGCGGGTAGAACCAGGCAGAGAATTCCCGGCTAGCAGCTTCCCTGTAGCCAGGAATTGCAAACGTACACGTTTTCGCCGAAAACGCGTTTTCCGGCGAAAACGCACACCACGGCTCTTTCTGAGAAAAAGCAAGCACGGAGGACGAGAATCGCTTTTGCCCTGCGTAGCGTTCCGGGCAGCGGGTAGAACCAGGCAGAGAATTCCCGTCTAGCAGCTTCCCTGTGGCGGGGAAGTGCAAACGTACACGTTTTCGGCCGAAAACGCGTTTTCCGGCGAAAACGCACACCACGGCTCTTTCTGAGAAAAAGCAAGCACGGAGGACGAGAATCGCTTTTGCCCTGCGTAGCGTTCCGGGCAGCGGGTAGAACCAGGCAGAGAATTCCCGGCTAGCAGCTTCCCTGTGGCGGGGAAGTGCAAACGTACACGTTTTCGGCCGAAAACGCGTTTTCTAGCGAAAACGCACACCACGGCTCTTTCTGAGAAAAAGCAAGCACGGAGGACGAGAATCGCTTTTGCCCTGCGTAGTGTTCCGGGCAGCGGGTAGAACCAGGCAGAGAATTCCCGGCTAACAGCTTCCCTGTGGCCGGGAAGTGCAAACGTACACGTTTTCGCCGAAAACTCGTTTTCCGGCGAAAACGCACACCACGGCTCTTTCTGAGAAAAAGCAAGCACGGAGGACGAGAATCGCTTTTGCCCTGCGTAGCGTTCCGGGCAGCGGGTAGAACCAGGCAGAGAATTCCCGGCTAGCAGCTTCCCTGTGGCCGGGAAGTGCAAACGTACACGTTTTCGGCCGAAAACGCGTTTTCTGGCGAAAACGCACACCACGGCTCTTTCTGAGAAAAAGCAAGCACGGAGGACGAGAATCGCTTTTGCCCTGCGTAGCGTGCCGGGCAGCGGGTAGAACCAGGCAGAGAATTCCCGTCTAGCAGCTTCCCTGTGGCCGGGAAGTGCAAACGTACACGTTTTCGGCCGATAACGCGTTTTCCCGCGAAAACGCACACCACGGCTCTTTCTGAGAAAAAGCAAGCACGGAGGACGAGAATCGCTTTTGCCCTGCGTAGCGTTCCGGGCAGCGGGTAGAACCAGGCAGAGAATTCCCGTCTAGCAGCTTCCCTGTGGCCGGGAAGTGCAAACGTACACGTTTTCGGCCGAAAACGCGTTTTCCGGCGAAAAAGCACACCATGGCTCTTTCTGAGAAAAAGCAAGCACGGAGGACGAGAATCGCTTTTGCCCTGCGTAGCGTTCCTGGCAGCGGGTAGAAACAGGCAGAGAATTCCCGGCTAGCAGCTTCCTTGTGGCGGGGAAGTGCAAACGTACACGTTTTCGGCCGAAAACGCGTTTTCCGGTGAAAAAGCACACCATGGCTCTTTCTGAGAAAAAGCAAGCACGGAGGACGAGAATCGCTTTTGCCCTGCGTAGCGTTCCTGGCAGCGGGTAGAACCAGGCAGAGAATTCCCGTCTAGCAGCTTCCCTGTGGCGGGGAAGTGCAAACGTACACGTTTTCGGCCGAAAACGCGTTTTGCGGCGAAAACGCACACCACGGCTCTTTCTGAGAAAAAGCAAGCACGGAGGACGAGAATCGCTCTTGCCCTGCGTAGCGTTCCGGGCAGCGGGTAGAACCAGGCAGAGAATTCCCGGCTAGCAGCTTCCCTGTGGCGGGGAAGTGCAAACGTACACGTTTTCGGCCGAAAACGCGTTTTCCGGCGAAAACGCACACCACGGCTCTTTCTGAGAAAAAGCAAGCACGGAGGACGAGAATCGCTTTTGCCGTGCGTAGCGTTCTGAGCAGCGGGTATAAATAGGCAGCGAATTGCCGGCTAGCAGCTTCCCTGTGGCCGGGAAGTGCAAACGTACACGTTTTCGTCCGAAAACGCGTTTTCCGGCGAAAAAGCACACCATGGCTCTTTCTGAGAAAAAGCAAGCACGGAGGACGAGAATCGTTTTTGCCCTGCGTAGCGTTCCGGGCAGCGGGTAGAATGAGGCAGAGAATTCCCGGCTAGCAGCTTCCCTGTGGCCGGGAAGTGCAAACGTACACGTTTTCGGCCGAAAACGCGTTTTCCCGCGAAAACGCACACCACGGCTCTTTCTGAGAAAAAGCAAGCACGGAGGACGAGAATCGCTTTTGCCCTGCGTAGCGTTCCGGGCAGCGGGTAGAACCAGGCATAGAATTCCCGGCTAGCAGCTTCCCTGTGGCCGGGAAGTGCAAACGTACACGTTTTCGCCGAAAACACGTTTTCCGGCGAAAACGCACACCACGGCTCTTTCTGAGAAAAAGCAAGCACGGAGGACAAGAATCGCTTTTGCCCTGCGTAGCGTTCCGGGCAGCAGGTAGAAATAGGCAGCGAATTGCCGGCTAGCAGCTTCCCTGTGGCCGGGAAGTGCAAACGTACACGTTTTCGTCCGAAAACGCGTTTTCCGGCGAAAAAGCACACCATGGCTCTTTCTGAGAAAAAGCAAGCACTGAGGACGAGAATCGTTTTTGCCCTGCGTAGCGTTCCGGGCAGCGGGTAGAACGAGGCAGAGAATTCCCGGCTAGCAGCTTCCCTGTGGCCGGGAAGTGCAAACGTACACGTTTTCGCCGAAAACACGTTTTCCGGCGAAAACGCACACCACGGCTCTTTCTGAGAAAAAGCAAGCACGGAGGACGAGAATCGCTTTTGCCCTGCGTAGCGTTCCGGGCAGCGGGTAGAACCAGGCAGAGAATTCCCGGCTAGCAGCTTCCCTGTGGCCGGGAAGTGCAAACGTACACGTTTTCGGCCGAAAACGCGTTTTCCGGCGAAAACGCACACCACGGCTCTTTCTGAGAGAAAGCAAGCACGGAGGACGAGAATCGCTTTTGCCCTGCGTAGCGTTCCGGGCAGCGGGTAGAACCAGGCAGAAAATTCCCGGCTAGCAGCTTCCCTGTGGCCGGGAAGTGCAAACGTACACGTTTTCGGCCGAAAACGCGTTTTCCGGCGAAAACGCACACCACGGCTCTTTCTGAGAAAAAGCAAGCACGGAGGACGAGAATCGCTTTTGCCCTGCGTAGCGTTCCGGGCAGCGGGTAGAACCAGGCAGAGAATTCCCGTCTAGCAGCTTCCCTGTGGCGGGGAAGTTCAAACGTACACGTTTTCGGCCGAAAACGCGTTTTCCGGCGAAAACGCACACCACGGCTCTTTCTGAGAAAAAGCAAGCACGGAGGACGAGAATCGCTTTTGCCCTGCGTAGCGTTCCGGGCAGCGGGTAGAACCAGGCAGAGAATTCCCGGCTAGCAGCTTCCCTGTGGCGGGGAAGTGCAAACATACACGTTTTCGGCCGAAAACGCGTTTATCGGCGAAAACGCACACCACGGCTCTTTCTGAGAAAAAGCAAGCACGGAGGACGAGAATCGCTTTTGTCCTGCGTAGCGTTCCGGGCAGCGGGTAGAACCAGGCAGAGAATTCCCGGCTAGCAGCTTCCCTGTGGCGGGGAAGTGCAAACGTACACGTTTTCGGCCGAAAACGCGTTTTCTTGCGAAAACGCACACCACGGCTCTTTCTGAGAAAAAGCAAGCACGGAGGACGAGAATCGCTTTTAACCTGCGTAGTGTTCCGGGCAGCGGGTAGAACCAGGCAGAGAATTCCCGGCTAGCAGCTTCCCTGTGGCCGGGAAGTGCAAACGTACACGTTTTCGCCGAAAACGCGTTTTCCGGCGAAAACGCACACCACGGCTCTTTCTGAGAAAAAGCAAGCACGGAGGGCGAGAATCGCTTTTGCCCTGCGTAGCGTTCCGGGCAGCGGGTAGAACCAGGCAGAGAATTCCCGGCTAGCAGCTTCCCTGTGGCCGGGAAGTGCAAACGTACACGTTTTCGGCCGAAAACGCGTTTACCGGCGAAAACGCACACCACGGCTCTTTCTGAGAAAAAGCAAGCACGGAGGACGAGAATCGCTTTTGCCCTGCGTAGCGTTCCGGGCAGCGGGTAGAACCAGGCAGAGAATTCCCGGCTAGCAGCTTCCCTGTGGCGGGGAAGTGCAAACGTACACGTTTTCGGCCGAAAACGCGTTTTCCGGCGAAAACGCACACCACGGCTCTTTCTGAGAAAAAGCAAGCACGGAGGACGAGAATCGCTTTTGCCCTGCGTAGCGTTCCGGGCAGCGGGTAGAACCAGGCAGAGAATTCCCGGCTAGCAGCTTCCCTGTGGCCGGGAAGTGCAAACGTACACGTTTTCGGCCGAAAACGCGTTTTCCGGCGAAAACGCACACCATGGCTCTTTCTGAGAAAAAGCAAGCACGGAGGACGAGAATCGCTTTTGCCCTGCGTAGCGTTCCGGCAGCGGGTAGAACCAGGCAGAGAATTCCCGGCTAGCAGCTTCCCTGTGGCGGGGAAGTGCAAACGTACACGTTTTCGGCCGAAAACGCGTTTTCCGGCGAAAACGCACACCACGGCTCTTTCTGAGAAAAAGCAAGCACGGAGGACGAGAATCGCTTTTGCCCTGCGTAGCGTTCTGAGCAGCGGGTAGAAATAGGCAGCGAATTGCCGGCTAGCAGCTTCCCTGTGGCCGGGAAGTGCAAACGTACACGTTTTCGGCCGAAAACGCGTTTTCCGGCGAAAAAGCACACCATGGCTCTTTCTGAGAAAAAGCAAGCACGGAGGACGAGAATCGTTTTTGCCCTGCGTAGCGTTTCTGGCAGCGGGTAGAACCAGGCAGAGAATTCCCGTCTAGCAGCTTCCCTGTGGCGGGGAAGTGCAAACGTACACGTTTTCAGCCGAAAACGCTTTTTCTTGCGAAAAAGCACACCATGGCTCTTTCTGAGAAAAAGCAAGCACGGAGGAC
Organism: Athene noctua; assembly: GCF_965140245.1. Classification (NCBI taxonomy): domain Eukaryota; kingdom Metazoa; phylum Chordata; class Aves; order Strigiformes; family Strigidae; genus Athene; species Athene noctua. The sequence goes on along the minus strand of NW_027437921.1, from coordinate 54,183 downwards.
GAGAATCGCTTTTGCCCTGCGTAGTGTTCCGGGCAGCGGGTAGAACCAGGCAGAGAATTCCCATCTAGCAGCTTCCCTGTGGCCGGGAAGTGCAAACGTACAAGTTTTCGGCCGAAAACGCGTTTTCCGGCGAAAACGCACACCACGGCTCTTTCTGAGAAAAAGCAAGCACGGAGGACGAGAATCGCTTTTGCCCTGCGTAGCGTTCCGGGCAGCGGGTAGAACCAGGCAGAGAATTCCCGGCTAGCAGCTTCCCTGTGGCCGGGAAGTGCAAACGTACACGTTTTCGCCGAAAACACGTTTTCCAGCGAAAACGCACACCACGGCTCTTTCTGAGAAAAAGCAAGCACGGAGGACGAGAATCGCTTTTGCCCTGCGTAGCGTTCCGGGCAGCGGGTAGAACCAGGCAGAGAATTCCCGGCTAGCAGCTTCCCTGTGGCCGGGAAGTGCAAACGTACAGGTTTTCGGCCGAAAACGCGTTTTCCGGCGAAAACGCACACCACGGCTCTTTCTGAGAAAAAGCAAGCACGGAGGACGAGAATCGCTTTTGCCCTGCGTAGCGTTCCGGGCAGCGGGTAGAACCAGGCAGAGAATTCCCGGCTAGCAGCTTCCCTGTGGCGGGGAAGTGCAAACGTACACGTTTTCGGCCGAAAACGCGTTTTCCGGCGAAAACGCACACCACGGCTCTTTCTGAGAAAAAGCAAGCACGGAGGACGAGAACCGCTTTTGCCCTGCGTAGCGTTCCGGGCAGCGGGTAGAACCAGGCAGAGAATTCCCGGCTAGCAGCTTCCCTGTGGCGGGGAAGTGCAAACGTACACGTTTTCGGCCGAAAACGCGTTTTCCGGCGAAAACGCACACCACGGCTCTTTCTGAGAAAAAGCAAGCACGGAGGAAGAGAACCGCTATTGCCCTGCGTAGCGTTCCGGGCAGCGGGTAGAACCAGGCAGAGAATTCCCGGCTAGCAGCTTCCCTGTGGCGGGGAAGTGCAAACGTACACGTTTTCGGCCGAAAACGCGTTTTCCGGCGAAAACGCACACCACGGCTCTTTCTGAGAAAAAGCAAGCACGGAGGACGAGAACCGCTTTTGCCCTGCGTAGCGTTCCGGGCAGCGGGTAGAACCAGGCAGAGAATTCCCGGCTAGCAGCTTCCCTGTGGCGGGGAAGTGCAAACGTACACGTTTTCGGCCGAAAACGCGTTTTCCGGCGAAAACGCACACCACGGCTCTTTCTGAGAAAAAGCAAGCACGGAGGACGAGAATCGCTTTTGCCCTGCGTAGCGTTCCGGGCAGCGGGTAGAACCAGGCAGAGAATTCCCGGCTAGCAGCTTCCCTGTGGCGGGGAAGTGCAAACGTACACGTTTTCGGCCGAAAACGCGTTTTCCGGCGAAAACGCACACCACGGCTCTTTCTGAGAAAAAGCAAGCACGGAGGACGAGAACCGCTTTTGCCCTGCGTAGCGTTCCGGGCAGCGGGTAGAACCAGGCAGAGAATTCCCGGCTAGCAGGTTCCCTGTGGCGGGGAAGTGCAAACGTACAAGTTTTCGGCCGAAAACGCGTTTTCCGGCGAAAACGCACACCACGGCTCTTTCTGAGAAAAAGCAAGCACGGAGGACGAGAACCGCTTTTGCCCTGCGTAGCGTTCCGGGCAGCGGGTAGAACCAGGCAGAGAATTCCCGGCTAGCAGCTTCCCTGTGGCGGGGAAGTGCAAACGTACACGTTTTCGGCGAAAACGCGTTTACCGGCGAAAACGCACACCACGGCTCTTTCTGAGAAAAAGCAAGCACGGAGGACGAGAATCGCTTTTGCCCTGCGTAGCGTTCCGGGCAGCGGGTAGAACCAGGCAGAGAATTCCCGGCTAGCAGCTTCCCTGTGGCGGGGAAGTGCAAACGTACACGTTTTCGGCCGAAAACGCGTTTTCCGGCGAAAACGCACACCACGGCTCTTTCTGAGAAAAAGCAAGCACGGAGGACGAGAATCGCTTTTGCCCTGCGTAGCGTTCCGGGCAGCGGGTAGAACCAGGCAGAGAATTCCCGGCTAGCAGCTTCCCTGTGGCCGGGAAGTGCAAACGTACACGTTTTCGGCCGAAAACGCGTTTTCCGGCGAAAACGCACACCACGGCTCTTTCTGGGAAAAAGCAAGCACGGAGGACGAGAATCGCTTTTGCCCTGCGTAGCGTTCCGGGCAGCGGGTAGAACCAGGCAGAGAATTCCCGTCTAGCAGCTTCCCTGTGGCGGGGAAGTGCAAACGTACACGTTTTCGGCCGAAAACGCGTTTTCCGGCGAAAACGCACACCACGGCTCTTTCTGAGAAAAAGCAAGCACGGAGGAAGAGAATCGCTTTTGCCCTGCGTAGCGTTCCGGGCAGCGGGTAGAACCAGGCAGAGAATTCCCGGCTAGCAGCTTCCCTGTGGCCGGGAAGTGCAAACGTACACGTTTTCGGCCGAAAACGCGTTTTCCGGCGAAAACGCACACTACGGCTCTTTCTGAGAAAAAGCAAGCACGGAGGACGAGAATTCCTTTTGCCCTGCGTAGCGTTCCGGGCAGCGGGTAGAACCAGGCAGAGAATTCCCGGCTAGCAGCTTCCCTGTGGCGGGGAAGTGCAAACGTACACGTTTTCGGCGAAAACGCGTTTACCGGCGAAAACGCACACCACGGCTCTTTCTGAGAAAAAGCAAGCACGGAGGACGAGAATCGCTTTTGCCCTGCGTAGCGTTCCGGGCAGCGGGTAGAACCAGGCAGAGAATTCCCGGCTAGCAGCTTCCCTGTGGCCGGGAAGTGCAAACGTACACGTTTTCGGCCGAAAACGCGTTTTCCGGCGAAAACGCACACCACGGCTCTTTCTGAGAAAAAGCAAGGACGGAGGACGAGAATCGCTTTTGCCCTGCGTAGTGTTCCGGGCAGCGGGGAGAACCAGGCAGAGAATTCCCGGCTAGCAGCTTCCCTGTGGCCAGGAATTGCAAACGTACACGTTTTCGCCGAAAAGGCGTTTTCCGGCGAAAACGCACACCACGGCTCTTTCTGAGAAAAAGCAAGCACGGAGGACGAGAATCGCTTTTGCCCTGCGTAGCGTTCCGGGCAGCGGGTAGAACCAGGCAGAGAATTCCCGGCTAGCAGCTTCCCTGTGGCCGGGAAGTGCAAACGTACACGTTTTCGGCTGAAAACGCGTTTACCGGCGAAAACGCACACCACGGCACTTTCTGAGAAAAAGCAAGCACGGAGGACGAGAATCGCTTTTGCCCTGCGTAGCGTTCCGGGCAGCGGGTAGAACCAGGCAGAGAATTCCCGGCTAGCAGCTTCCCTGTGGCGGGGAAGTGCAAACGTACACGTTTTCGGCCGAAAACGCGTTTTCTAGCGAAAACGCACACCACGGCTCTTTCTGAGAAAAAGCAAGCACGGAGGACGAGAATCGCTTTTGCCCTGCGTAGTGTTCCGGGCAGCGGGTAGAACCAGGCAGAGAATTCCCGGCTAACAGCTTCCCTGTGGCCGGGAAGTGCAAACGTACACGTTTTCGCCGAAAACTCGTTTTCCGGCGAAAACGCACACCACGGCTCTTTCTGAGAAAAAGCAAGCACGGAGGACGAGAATCGATTTTGCCCTGCGTAGCGTTCCGGGCAGCGGGTAGAACCAGGCAGAGAATTCCCGGCTAGCAGCTTCCCTGTGGCCGGGAAGTGCAAACGTACACGTTTTCGGCCGAAAACGCGTTTACCGGCGAAAACGCACACCACGGCTCTTTCTGGGAAAAAGCAAGCACGGAGGACGAGAATCGCTTTTGCCCTGCGTAGCGTTCCGGGCAGCGGGTAGAACCAGGCAGAGAATTCCCGGCTAGCAGCTTCCCTGTGGCGGGGAAGTGCAAACTTACACGTTTTCGGCCGAAAACGCGTTTACCGGCGAAAACGCACACCACGGCTCTTTTTGAGAAAAAGCAAGCACGGAGGACGAGAATCGCTTTTGCCCTGCGTAGCGTGCCGGGCAGCGGGTAGAACCAGGCAGAGAATTCCCGTCTAGCAGCTTCCCTGTGGCCGGGAAGTGCAAACGTACACGTTTTCGGCCGAAAACGCGTTTTCCGGCGAAAACGCACACCACGGCTCTTTCTGAGAAAAAGCAAGCACGGAGGACGAGAATCGCTTTTGCCCTGCGTAGCGTTCCGGGCAGCGGGTAGAACCAGGCAGAGAATTCCCGTCTAGCAGCTTCCCTGTGGCCGGGAAGTGCAAACGTACACGTTTTCGGCCGAAAACGCGTTTTCCGGCGAAAAAGCACACCATGGCTCTTTCTGAGAAAAAGCAAGCACGGAGGACGAGAATCGCTTTTGCCCTGCGTAGCGTTCCTGGCAGCGGGTAGAACCAGGCAGAGAATTCCCGTCTAGCAGCTTCCCTGTGGCGGGGAAGTGCAAACGTACACGTTTTCGGCCGAAAACGCGTTTTGCGGCGAAACCGCACACCACGGCTCTTTCTGAGAAAAAGCAAGCACGGAGGACGAGAATCGCTCTTGCCCTGCGTAGCGTTCCGGGCAGCGGGTAGAACCAGGCAGAGAATTCCCGGCTAGCAGCTTCCCTGTGGCGGGGAAGTGCAAACGTACACGTTTTCGGCCGAAAACGCGTTTTCTGGCGAAAACAAACACCACGGCTCTTTCTGAGAAAAAGCAAGCACGGAGGACGAGAATCGCTTTTGCCCTGCGTAGTGCTCCGGGCAGCGGGTAGAACCAGGCAGAGAATTCCCGGCTAGCAGCTTCCCTGTGGCCGGGAAGTGCAAACGTACACGTTTTCGGCCGAAAACTCGTTTTCCGGCGAAAACGCACACCACGGCTCTTTCTGAGAAAAAGCAAGCACGGAGGACGAGAATCGCTTTTGCCCTGCGTAGCGTTCCGGGCAGCGGGTAGAACCAGGCAGAGAATTCCCGGCTAGCAGCTTCCCTGTGGCCGGGAAGTGCAAACGTACACGTTTTCGGCCGAAAACGCGTTTTCTGGCGAAAACGCACACCACGGCTCTTTCTGAGAAAAAGCAAGCACGGAGGACGAGAATCGCTTTTGCCCTGCGTAGCATTCCGGGCAGCGGGTAGAACCAGGCAGAGAATTCCCGGCTAGCAGCTTCCCTGTGGCCGGGAAGTGCAAACGTACACGTTTTCGGCCGAAAACGCGTTTTCTGGCGAAAACGCACACCACGGCTCTTTCTGAGAAAAAGCAAGCACGGAGGACGAGAATCGCTTTTGCCCTGCGTAGTGTTCCGGGCAGCGGGTAGAACCAGGCAGAGAATTCCCGGCTAGCAGCTGCCCTGTGGCCGGGAAGTGCAAACGTACACGTTTTCGGCCGAAAACGCGTTTTCCCGCGAAAACGCACACCACGGCTCTTTCTGAGAAAAAGCAAGCACGGAGGACGAGAATCGCTTTTGCCCTGCGTAGCGTTCCGGGCAGCGGGTAGAACCAGGCAGAGAATTCCCGGCTAGCAGCTTCCCTGTGGCGGGGAAGTGCAAACGTACACGTATTCGGCCGAAAACGCGTTTTCTGGCGAAAACGCACACCACGGCTCTTTCTGAGAAAAAGCAAGCACGGAGGACGAGAATCGCTTTTGCCCTGCGTAGTGTTCCGGGCAGCGGGTAGAACCAGGCAGAGAATTCCCGGCTAGCAGCTTCCCTGTGGCGGGGAAGTGCAAACGTACACGTTTTCGGCCGAAAACGCGTTTTCCCGCGAAAACGCACACCACGGCTCTTTCTGAGAAAAAGCAAGCACGGAGGACGAGAATCGCTTTTGCCCTGCGTAGCGTTCCGGGCAGCGGGTAGAACCAGGCAGAGAATTCCCGGCTAGCAGCTTCCCTGTGGCGGGGAAGTGCAAACATACACGTTTTCGGCCGAAAACTCGTTTACCGGCGAAAACGCACACCACGGCTCTTTCTGAGAAAAAGCAAGCACGGAGGACGAGAATCGCTTTTGTCCTGCGTAGCGTTCCGGGCAGCGGGTAGAACCAGGCAGAGAATTCCCGGCTAGCAGCTTCCCTGTGGCGGGGAAGTGCAAACGTACACGTTTTCGGCCGAAAACGCGTTTTCTTGCGAAAACGCACACCACGGCTCTTTCTGAGAAAAAGCAAGCACGGAGGACGAGAATCGCTTTTAACCTGCGTAGTGTTCCGGGCAGCGGGTAGAACCAGGCAGAGAATTCCCGGCTAGCAGCTTCCCTGTGGCCGGGAAGTGCAAACGTACACGTTTTCGGCCGAAAACGCGTTTTCCGGCGAAAACGCACACCACGGCTCTTTCTGAGAAAAAGCAAGCACGGAGGGCGAGAATCGCTTTTGCCCTGCGTAGCGTTCCGGGCAGCGGGTAGAACCAGGCAGAGAATTCCCGGCTAGCAGCTTCCCTGTGGCCGGGAAGTGCAAACGTACACGTTTTCGGCCGAAAACGCGTTTACCGGCGAAAACGCACACCACGGCTCTTTCTGAGAAAAAGCAAGCACGGAGGACGAGAATCGCTTTTGCCCTGCGTAGCGTTCCGGGCAGCGGGTAGAACCAGGCAGAGAATTCCCGGCTAGCAGCTTCCCTGTGGCGGGGAAGTGCAAACGTACACGTTTTCGGCCGAAAACGCGTTTTCCGGCGAAAACGCACACCACGGCTCTTTCTGAGAAAAAGCAAGCACGGAGGACGAGAATCGCTTTTGCCCTGCGTAGCGTTCCGGGCAGCGGGTAGAACCAGGCAGAGAATTCCCGGCTAGCAGCTTCCCTGTGGCCGGGAAGTGCAAACGTACACGTTTTCGGCCGAAAACGCGTTTTCCGGCGAAAAAGCACACCATGGCTCTTTCTGAGAAAAAGCAAGCACGGAGGACGAGAATCGTTTTTGCCCTGCGTAGCGTTCCTGGCAGCGGGTAGAACCAGGCAGAGAATTCCCGTCTAGCAGCTTCCCTGTGGCGGGGAAGTGCAAACGTACACGTTTTCGGCCGAAAACGCTTTTTCTTGCGAAAAAGCACACCATGGCTCTTTCTGAGAAAAAGCAAGCACGGAGGACGAGAATCGCTTTTGCCCTGCGTAGTGTTCCGGGCAGCGGGTAGAACCAGGCAGAGAATTCCCGTCTAGCAGCTTCCCTGTGGCCGGGAAGTGCAAACGTACAAGTTTTCGGCCGAAAACGCGTTTTCCGGCGAAAACGCACACCACGGCTCTTTCTGAGAAAAAGCAAGCACGGAGGACGAGAATCGCTTTTGCCCTGCGTAGCGTTCCGGGCAGCGGGTAGAACCAGGCAGAGAATTCCCGGCTAGCAGCTTCCCTGTGGCCGGGAAGTGCAAACGTACACGTTTTCGCCGAAAACACGTTTTCACGCGAAAACGCACACCACGGCTCTTTCTGAGAAAAAGCAAGCACGGAGGACGAGAATCGCTTTTGCCCTGCGTAGCGTTCCGGGCAGCGGGTAGAACCAGGCAGAGAATTCCCGGCTAGCAGCTTCCCTGTGGCGGGGAAGTGCAAACGTACACGTTTTCGGCCGAAAACGCGTTTTCCGGCGAAAACGCACACCACGGCTCTTTCTGAGAAAAAGCAAGCACGGAGGACGAGAATCGCTTTTGCCCTGCGTAGCGTTCCGGGCAGCGGGTAGAACCAGGCAGAGAATTCCCGGCTAGCAGCTTCCCTGTGGCCGGGAAGTGCAAACGTACACGTTTTCGGCCGAAAACGCGTTTTCCGGCGAAAACGCACACCACGGCTCTTTCTGAGAAAAAGCAAGCACGGAGGACGAGAACCGCTTTTGCCCTGCGTAGCGTTCCGGGCAGCGGGTAGAACCAGGCAGAGAATTCCCGGCTAGCAGCTTCCCTGTGGCGGGGAAGTGCAAACGTACACGTTTTCGGCCGAAAACGCGTTTTCCGCCGAAATCGCACACCACGGCTCTTTCTGAGAAAAAGCAAGCACGGAGGACGAGAATCGCTTTTGCCCTGCGTAGCGTTCTGAGCAGCGGGTAGAAATAGGCAGCGAATTGCCGGCTAGCAGCTTCCCTGTGGCCGGGAAGTGCAAACGTACACGTTTTCGGCCGAAAACGCGTTTTCCGGCGAAAAAGCACACCATGGCTCTTTCTGAGAAAAAGCAAGCACGGAGGACGAGAATCGTTTTTGCCCTGCGTAGCGTTCCTGGCAGCGGGTAGAACCAGGCAGAGAATTCCCGTCTAGCAGCTTCCCTGTGGCGGGGAAGTGCAAACGTACACGTTTTCGGCCGAAAACGCTTTTTCTTGCGAAAAAGCACACCATGGCTCTTTCTGAGAAAAAGCAAGCACGGAGGACGAGAATCGCTTTTGCCCTGCGTAGTGTTCCGGGCAGCGGGTAGAACCAGGCAGAGAATTCCCGTCTAGCAGCTTCCCTGTGGCCGGGAAGTGCAAACGTACAAGTTTTCGGCCGAAAACGCGTTTTCCGGCGAAAACGCACACCACGGCTCTTTCTGAGAAAAAGCAAGCACGGAGGACGAGAATCGCTTTTGCCCTGCGTAGCGTTCCGGGCAGCGGGTAGAACCAGGCAGAGAATTCCCGGCTAGCAGCTTCCCTGTGGCCGGGAAGTGCAAACGTACACGTTTTCGCCGAAAACACGTTTTCCGGCGAAAACGCACACCACGGCTCTTTCTGAGAAAAAGCAAGCACGGAGGACGAGAATCGCTTTTGCCCTGCGTAGCGTTCCGGGCAGCGGGTAGAACCAGGCAGAGAATTCCCGGCTAGCAGCTTCCCTGTGGCGGGGAAGTGCAAACGTACACGTTTTCGGCCGAAAACGCGTTTTCCGGCGAAAACGCACACCACGGCTCTTTCTGAGAAAAAGCAAGCACGGAGGACGAGAACCGCTTTTGCCCTGCGTAGCGTTCCGGGCAGCGGGTAGAACCAGGCAGAGAATTCCCGGCTAGCAGCTTCCCTGTGGCGGGGAAGTGCAAACGTACACGTTTTCGGCCGAAAACGCGTTTTCCGGCGAAATCGCACACCACGGCTCTTTCTGAGAAAAAGCAAGCACGGAGGACGAGAACCGCTTTTGCCCTGCGTAGCGTTCCGGGCAGCGGGTAGAACCAGGCAGAGAATTCCCGGCTAGCAGCTTCCCTGTGGCGGGGAAGTGCAAACGTACACGTTTTCGGCCGAAAACGCGTTTTCCGGCGAAAACGCACACCACGGCTCTTTCTGAGAAAAAGCAAGCACGGAGGACGAGAACCGCTTTTGCCCTGCGTAGCGTTCCGGGCAGCGGGTAGAACCAGGCAGAGAATTCCCGGCTAGCAGCTTCCCTGTGGCGGGGAAGTGCAAACGTACACGTTTTCGGCCGAAAACGCGTTTTCCGGCGAAAACGCACACCACGGCTCTTTCTGAGAAAAAGCAAGCACGGAGGACGAGAACCGCTTTTGCCCTGCGTAGCGTTCCGGGCAGCGGGTAGAACCAGGCAGAGAATTCCCGGCTAGCAGCTTCCCTGTGGCGGGGAAGTGCAAACGTACACGTTTTCGGCCGAAAACGCGTTTTCCGGCGAAAACGCACACCACGGCTCTTTCTGAGAAAAAGCAAGCACGGAGGACGAGAACCGCTTTTGCCCTGCGTAGCGTTCCGGGCAGCGGGTAGAACCAGGCAGAGAATTCCCGGCTAGCAGCTTCCCTGTGGCGGGGAAGTGCAAACGTACACGTTTTCGGCCGAAAACGCGTTTTCCGGCGAAATCGCACACCACGGCTCTTTCTGAGAAAAAGCAAGCACGGAGGACGAGAACCGCTTTTGCCCTGCGTAGCGTTCCGGGCAGCGGGTAGAACCAGGCAGAGAATTCTCGGCTAGCAGCTTCCCTGTGGCGGGGAAGTGCAAACGTACACGTTTTCGGCCGAAAACGCGTTTTCCGGCGAAAACGCACACCACGGCTCTTTCTGAGAAAAAGCAAGCACGGAGGACGAGAACCGCTTTTGCCCTGCGTAGCGTTCCGGGCAGCGGGTAGAACCAGGCAGAGAATTCCCGGCTAGCAGCTTCCCTGTGGCGGGGAAGTGCAAACGTACACGTTTTCGGCCGAAAACGCGTTTTCCGGCGAAAACGCACACCACGGCTCTTTCTGAGAAAAAGCAAGCACGGAGGACGAGAATCGCTTTTGCCCTGCGTAGCGTTCTGAGCAGCGGGTAGAAATAGGCAGCGAATTGCCGGCTAGCAGCTTCCCTGTGGCCGGGAAGTGCAAACGTACACGTTTTCGTCCGAAAACGCGTTTTCCGGCGAAAAAGCACACCACGGCTCTTTCTGAGAAAAAGCAAGCACGGAGGACGAGAATCGCTTTTGCCCTGCGTAGCGTTCCGGGCAGCGGGTAGAACGAGGCAGAGAATTCCCGGCTAGCAGCTTCCCTGTGGCGGGGAAGTGCAAACGTACACGTTTTCGGCCGAAAACTCGTTTTCTGGCGAAAACGCACACCACGGCTCTTTCTGAGAAAAAGCAAGCACGGAGGACGAGAATCGCTTTTGCCCTGCGTAGTGTTCCGGGCAGCGGGTAGAACCAGGCAGAGAATTCCCGGCTAGCAGCTTCCCTGTGGCGGGGAAGTGCAAACGTACACGTTTTCGGCCGAAAACGCGTTTTCCGGCGAAAACGCACACCACGGCTCTTTCTGAGAAAAAGCAAGCACGGAGGACGAGAATCGCTTTTGCCCTGCGTAGCGTTCTGAGCAGCGGGTAGAAATAGGCAGCGAATTGCCGGCTAGCAGCTTCCCTGTGGCCGGGAAGTGCAAACGTACACGTTTTCGTCCGAAAACGCGTTTTCCGGCGAAAAAGCACACCATGGCTCTTTCTGAGAAAAAGCAAGCACGGAGGACGAGAATCGTTTATGCCCTGCGTAGCGTTCCGGGCAGCGGGTAGAACCAGGCAGAGAATTCCCGGCTAGCAGCTTCCCTGTGGCGGGGAAGTGCAAACGTACACGTTTTCGGCCGAAAACGCGTTTTCCGGCGAAAACGCACACCACGGCTCTTTCTGAGAAAAAGCAAGCACGGAGGACGAGAATCGCTTTTGCCCTGCGTAGCGTTCTGAGCAGCGGGTATAAATAGGCAGCGAATTGCCGGCTAGCAGCTTCCCTGTGGCGGGGAAGTGCAAACGTACACGTTTTCGGCCGAAAACGCGTTTTCCGGCGAAAACGCACACCACGGCTCTTTCTGAGAAAAAGCAAGCACGGAGGACGAGAATCGCTTTTGCCCTGCGTAGCGTTCTGAGCAGCGGGTATAAATAGGCAGCGAATTGCCGGCTAGCAGCTTCCCTGTGGCCGGGAAGTGCAAACGTACACGTTTTCGTCCGAAAACGCGTTTTCCGGCGAAAAAGCACACCATGGCTCTTTCTGAGAAAAAGCAAGCACGGAGGACGAGAATCGTTTATGCCCTGCGTAGCGTTCCGGGCAGCGGGTAGAACGAGGCAGAGAATTCCCGGCTAGCAGCTTCCCTGTGGCCGGGAAGTGCAAACGTACACGTTTTCGCCGAAAACACGTTTTCCGGCGAAAACGCACACCACGGCTCTTTCTGAGAAAAAGCAAGCACGGAGGACGAGAATCGCTTTTGCCCTGCGTAGCGTTCCGGGCAGCGGGTAGAACCAGGCAGAGAATTCCCGGCTAGCAGCTTCCCTGTGGCCGGGAAGTGCAAACGTACACGTTTTCGGCCGAAAACGCGTTTTCCGGCGAAAACGCACACCACGGCTCTTTCTGAGAGAAAGCAAGCACGGAGGACGAGAATCGCTTTTGCCCTGCGTAGCGTTCCGGGCAGCGGGTAGAACCAGGCAGAAAATTCCCGGCTAGCAGCTTCCCTGTGGCCGGGAAGTGCAAACGTACACGTTTTCGGCCGAAAACGCGTTTTCCGGCGAAAACGCACACCACGGCTCTTTCTGAGAAAAAGCAAGCACGGAGGACGAGAATCGCTTTTGCCCTGCGTAGCGTTCCGGGCAGCGGGTAGAACCAGGCAGAGAATTCCCGGCTAGCAGCTTCCCTGTGGCGGGGAAGTGCAAACGTACACGTTTTCGGCCGAAAACGCGTTTTCCGGCGAAAACGCACACCACGGCTCTTTCTGAGAAAAAGCAAGCACGGAGGACGAGAATCGCTTTTGCCCTGCGTAGCGTTCCGGGCAGCGGGTAGAACCAGGCAGAGAATTCCCGGCTAGCAGCTTCCCTGTGGCGGGGAAGTGCAAACATACACGTTTTCGGCCGAAAACGCGTTTACCGGCGAAAACGCACACCACGGCTCTTTCTGAGAAAAAGCAAGCACGGAGGACGAGAATCGCTTTTGTCCTGCGTAGCGTTCCGGGCAGCGGGTAGAACCAGGCAGAGAATTCCCGGCTAGCAGCTTCCCTGTGGCGGGGAAGTGCAAACGTACACGTTTTCGGCCGAAAACGCGTTTTCTTGCGAAAACGCACACCACGGCTCTTTCTGAGAAAAAGCAAGCACGGAGGACGAGAATCGCTTTTAACCTGCGTAGTGTTCCGGGCAGCGGGTAGAACCAGGCAGAGAATTCCCGGCTAGCAGCTTCCCTGTGGCCGGGAAGTGCAAACGTACACGTTTTCGGCCGAAAACGCGTTTTCCGGCGAAAACGCACACCACGGCTCTTTCTGAGAAAAAGCAAGCACGGAGGGCGAGAATCGCTTTTGCCCTGCGTAGCGTTCCGGGCAGCGGGTAGAACCAGGCAGAGAATTCCCGGCTAGCAGCTTCCCTGTGGCCGGGAAGTGCAAACGTACACGTTTTCGGCCGAAAACGCGTTTACCGGCGAAAACGCACACCACGGCTCTTTCTGAGAAAAAGCAAGCACGGAGGACGAGAATCGCTTTTGCCCTGCGTAGCGTTCCGGGCAGCGGGTAGAACCAGGCAGAGAATTCCCGGCTAGCAGCTTCCCTGTGGCGGGGAAGTGCAAACGTACACGTTTTCGGCCGAAAACGCGTTTTCCGGCGAAAACGCACACCACGGCTCTTTCTGAGAAAAAGCAAGCACGGAGGACGAGAATCGCTTTTGCCCTGCGTAGCGTTCCGGGCAGCGGGTAGAACCAGGCAGAGAATTCCCGGCTAGCAGCTTCCCTGTGGCCGGGAAGTGCAAACGTACACGTTTTCGGCCGAAAACCCGTTTTCCCGCGAAAACGCACACCACGGCTCTTTCTGAGAAAAAGCAAGCACGGAGGACGAGAATCGCTTTTGCCCTGCGTAGCGTTCCGGCAGCGGGTAGAACCAGGCAGAGAATTCCCGTCTAGCAGCTTCCCTGTGGCGGGGAAGTGCAAACGTACACGTTTTCGGCCGAAAACGCGTTTTCCGGCGAAAACGCACACCACGGCTCTTTCTGAGAAAAAGCAAGCACGGAGGACGAGAATCGCTTTTGCCCTGCGTAGCGTTCCGGGCAGCGGGTAGAACAAGGCAGAGAACTCCCGTCTAGCAGCTTCCCTGTGGCGGGGAAGTGCAAACGTACACGTTTTCGGCCGAAAACGCGTTTTCCGGCGAAAACGCACACCACGGCTCTTTCTGAGAAAAAGCAAGCACGGAGGACGAGAATCGCTTTTGCCCTGCGTAGCGTTCTGAGCAGCGGGTAGAAATAGGTAGCGAATTGCCGGCTAGCAGCTTCCCTGTGGCCGGGAAGTGCAAACGTACACGTTTTCGGCCGAAAACGCGTTTTCCGGCGAAAAAGCACACCATGGCTCTTTCTGAGAAAAAGCAAGCACGGAGGACGAGAATCGTTTTTGCCCTGCGTAGCGTTCCTGGCAGCGGGTAGAACCAGGCAGAGAATTCCCGTCTAGCAGCTTCCCTGTGGCGGGGAAGTGCAAACGTACACGTTTTCAGCCGAAAACGCTTTTTCTTGCGAAAAAGCACACCATGGCTCTTTCTGAGAAAAAGCAAGCACGGAGGACGAGAATCGCTTTTGCCCTGCGTAGTGTTCCGGGCAGCGGGTAGAACCAGGCAGAGAATTCCCGTCTAGCAGCTTCCCTGTGGCCGGGAAGTGCAAACGTACAAGTTTTCGGCCGAAAACGGGTTTTCCGGCGAAAACGCACACCACGGCTCTTTCTGAGAAAAAGCAAGCACGGAGGACGAGAATCGCTTTTGCCCTGCGTAGCGTTCCGGGCAGCGGGTAGAACCAGGCAGAGAATTCCCGGCTAGCAGCTTCCCTGTGGCCGGGAAGTGCAAACGTACACGTTTTCGGCCGAAAACGCGTTTTCCGGCGAAAACGCACACCACGGCTCTTTCTGAGAAAAAGCAAGCACGGAGGACGAGAATCGCTTTTGCCCTGCGTAGCGTTCCGGGCAGCGGGTAGAACCAGGCAGAGAATTCCCGGCTAGCAGCTTCCCTGTGGCCGGGAAGTGCAAACGTACACGTTTTCGGCCGAAAACGCGTTTTCCGGCGAAAACGCACACCACGGCTCTTTCTGAGAAAAAGCAAGCACGGAGGACGAGAACCGCTTTTGCCCTGCGTAGCGTTCCGGGCAGCGGGTAGAACCAGGCAGAGAATTCCCGGCTAGCAGCTTCCCTGTGGCGGGGAAGTGCAAACGTACACGTTTTCGGCCGAAAACGCGTTTTCCGCCGAAATCGCACACCACGGCTCTTTCTGAGAAAAAGCAAGCACGGAGGACGAGAACCTCTTTTGCCCTGGGTAGCGTTCCGGGCAGCGGGTAGAACCAGGCAGAGAATTCCCGGCTAGCAGCTTCCCTGTGGCGGGGAAGTGCAAACGTACACGTTTTCGGCCGAAAACGAGTTTTCCGGCGAAAACGCACACCACGGCTCTTTCTGAGAAAAAGCAAGCACGGAGGACGAGAACCGCTTTTGCCCTGCGTAGCGTTCCGGGCAGCGGGTAGAACCAGGCAGAGAATTCCCGGCTAGCAGCTTCCCTGTGGCGGGGAAGTGCAAACGTACACGTTTTCGGCCGAAAACGCGTTTTCCGGCGAAATCGCACACCACGGCTCTTTCTGAGAAAAAGCAAGCACGGAGGACGAGAACCGCTTTTGCCCTGCGTAGCGTTCCGGGCAGCGGGTAGAACCAGGCAGAGAATTCCCGGCTAGCAGCTTCCCTGTGGCCGGGAAGTGCAAACGTACACGTTTTCGGCCGAAAACGCGTTTTCCGGCGAAAACGCACACCACGGCTCTTTCTGAGAAAAAGCAAGCACGGAGGGCGAGAATCGCTTTTGCCCTGCGTAGCGTTCCGGGCAGCGGGTAGAACCAGGCAGAGAATTCCCGGCTAGCAGCTTCCCTGTGGCCGGGAAGTGCAAACGTACACGTTTTCGGCCGAAAACGCGTTTACCGGCGAAAACGCACACCACGGCTCTTTCTGAGAAAAAGCAAGCACGGAGGACGAGAATCGCTTTTGCCCTGCGTAGCGTTCCGGGCAGCGGGTAGAACCAGGCAGAGAATTCCCGGCTAGCAGCTTCCCTGTGGCGGGGAAGTGCAAACGTACACGTTTTCGGCCGAAAACGCGTTTTCCGGCGAAAACGCACACCACGGCTCTTTCTGAGAAAAAGCAAGCACGGAGGACGAGAATCGCTTTTGCCCTGCGTAGCGTTCCGGGCAGCGGGTAGAACCAGGCAGAGAATTCCCGGCTAGCAGCTTCCCTGTGGCCGGGAAGTGCAAACGTACACGTTTTCGGCCGAAAACCCGTTTTCCCGCGAAAACGCACACCACGGCTCTTTCTGAGAAAAAGCAAGCACGGAGGACGAGAATCGCTTTTGCCCTGCGTAGCGTTCCGGCAGCGGGTAGAACCAGGCAGAGAATTCCCGTCTAGCAGCTTCCCTGTGGCGGGGAAGTGCAAACGTACACGTTTTCGGCCGAAAACGCGTTTTCCGGCGAAAACGCACACCACGGCTCTTTCTGAGAAAAAGCAAGCACGGAGGACGAGAATCGCTTTTGCCCTGCGTAGCGTTCCGGGCAGCGGGTAGAACAAGGCAGAGAACTCCCGTCTAGCAGCTTCCCTGTGGCGGGGAAGTGCAAACGTACACGTTTTCGGCCGAAAACGCGTTTTCCGGCGAAAACGCACACCACGGCTCTTTCTGAGAAAAAGCAAGCACGGAGGACGAGAATCGCTTTTGCCCTGCGTAGCGTTCTGAGCAGCGGGTAGAAATAGGTAGCGAATTGCCGGCTAGCAGCTTCCCTGTGGCCGGGAAGTGCAAACGTACACGTTTTCGGCCGAAAACGCGTTTTCCGGCGAAAAAGCACACCATGGCTCTTTCTGAGAAAAAGCAAGCACGGAGGACGAGAATCGTTTTTGCCCTGCGTAGCGTTCCTGGCAGCGGGTAGAACCAGGCAGAGAATTCCCGTCTAGCAGCTTCCCTGTGGCGGGGAAGTGCAAACGTACACGTTTTCAGCCGAAAACGCTTTTTCTTGCGAAAAAGCACACCATGGCTCTTTCTGAGAAAAAGCAAGCACGGAGGACGAGAATCGCTTTTGCCCTGCGTAGTGTTCCGGGCAGCGGGTAGAACCAGGCAGAGAATTCCCGTCTAGCAGCTTCCCTGTGGCCGGGAAGTGCAAACGTACAAGTTTTCGGCCGAAAACGGGTTTTCCGGCGAAAACGCACACCACGGCTCTTTCTGAGAAAAAGCAAGCACGGAGGACGAGAATCGCTTTTGCCCTGCGTAGCGTTCCGGGCAGCGGGTAGAACCAGGCAGAGAATTCCCGGCTAGCAGCTTCCCTGTGGCCGGGAAGTGCAAACGTACACGTTTTCGGCCGAAAACGCGTTTTCCGGCGAAAACGCACACCACGGCTCTTTCTGAGAAAAAGCAAGCACGGAGGACGAGAATCGCTTTTGCCCTGCGTAGCGTTCCGGGCAGCGGGTAGAACCAGGCAGAGAATTCCCGGCTAGCAGCTTCCCTGTGGCCGGGAAGTGCAAACGTACACGTTTTCGGCCGAAAACGCGTTTTCCGGCGAAAACGCACACCACGGCTCTTTCTGAGAAAAAGCAAGCACGGAGGACGAGAACCGCTTTTGCCCTGCGTAGCGTTCCGGGCAGCGGGTAGAACCAGGCAGAGAATTCCCGGCTAGCAGCTTCCCTGTGGCGGGGAAGTGCAAACGTACACGTTTTCGGCCGAAAACGCGTTTTCCGCCGAAATCGCACACCACGGCTCTTTCTGAGAAAAAGCAAGCACGGAGGACGAGAACCTCTTTTGCCCTGGGTAGCGTTCCGGGCAGCGGGTAGAACCAGGCAGAGAATTCCCGGCTAGCAGCTTCCCTGTGGCGGGGAAGTGCAAACGTACACGTTTTCGGCCGAAAACGCGTTTTCCGGCGAAAACGCACACCACGGCTCTTTCTGAGAAAAAGCAAGCACGGAGGACGAGAACCGCTTTTGCCCTGCGTAGCGTTCCGGGCAGCGGGTAGAACCAGGCAGAGAATTCCCGGCTAGCAGCTTCCCTGTGGCGGGGAAGTGCAAACGTACACGTTTTCGGCCGAAAACGCGTTTTCCGGCGAAATCGCACACCACGGCTCTTTCTGAGAAAAAGCAAGCACGGAGGACGAGAACCGCTTTTGCCCTGCGTAGCGTTCCGGGCAGCGGGTAGAACCAGGCAGAGAATTCCCGGCTAGCAGCTTCCCTGTGGCGGGGAAGTGCAAACGTACACGTTTTCGGCCGAAAACGCGTTTTCCGGCGAAAACGCACACCACGGCTCTTTCTGAGAAAAAGCAAGCACGGAGGACGAGAACCGCTTTTGCCCTGCGTAGCGTTCCGGGCAGCGGGTAGAACCAGGCAGAGAATTCCCGGCTAGCAGCTTCCCTGTGGCGGGGAAGTGCAAACGTACACGTTTTCGGCCGAAAACGCGTTTTCCGGCGAAAACGCACACCACGGCTCTTTCTGAGAAAAAGCAAGCACGGAGGACGAGAACCGCTTTTGCCCTGCGTAGCGTTCCGGGCAGCGGGTAGAACCAGGCAGAGAATTCCCGGCTAGCAGCTTCCCTGTGGCGGGGAAGTGCAAACGTACACGTTTTCGGCCGAAAACGCGTTTTCCGGCGAAAACGCACACCACGGCTCTTTCTGAGAAAAAGCAAGCACGGAGGACGAGAACCGCTTTTGCCCTGCGTAGCGTTCCGGGCAGCGGGTAGAACCAGGCAGAGAATTCCCGGCTAGCAGCTTCCCTGTGGCGGGGAAGTGCAAACGTACACGTTTTCGGCCGAAAACGCGTTTTCCGGCGAAATCGCACACCACGGCTCTTACTGAGAAAAAGCAAGCACGGAGGACGAGAACCGCTTTTGCCCTGCGTAGCGTTCCGGGCAGCAGGTAGAACCAGGCAGAGAATTCTCGGCTAGCAGCTTCCCTGTGGCGGGGAAGTGCAAACGTACACGTTTTCGGCCGAAAACGCGTTTTCCGGCGAAAACGCACACCACGGCTCTTTCTGAGAAAAAGCAAGCACGGAGGACGAGAACCGCTTTTGCCCTGCGTAGCGTTCCGGGCAGCGGGTAGAACCAGGCAGAGAATTCCCGGCTAGCAGCTTCCCTGTGGCGGGGAAGTGCAAACGTACACGTTTTCGGCCGAAAACGCGTTTTCCGGCGAAAACGCACACCACGGCTCTTTCTGAGAAAAAGCAAGCACGGAGGACGAGAACCGCTTTTGCCCTGCGTAGCGTTCCGGGCAGCGGGTAGAACCAGGCAGAGAATTCCCGGCTAGCAGCTTCCCTGTGGCGGGGAAGTGCAAACGTACACGTTTTCGGCCGAAAACGCGTTTTCCGGCGAAAACGCACACCACGGCTCTTTCTGAGAAAAAGCAAGCACGGAGGACGAGAACCGCTTTTGCCCTGCGTAGCGTTCCGGGCAGCGGGTAGAACCAGGCAGAGAATTCCCGGCTAGCAGCTTCCCTGTGGCGGGGAAGTGCAAACGTACACGTTTTCGGCCGAAAACGCGTTTTCCGGCGAAAACGCACACCACGGCTCTTTCTGAGAAAAAGCAAGCACGGAGGACGAGAACCGCTTTTGCCCTGCGTAGCGTTCCGGGCAGCGGGTAGAACCAGGCAGAGAATTCCCGGCTAGCAGCTTCCCTGTGGCGGGGAAGTGCAAACGTACACGTTTTCGGCCGAAAACGCGTTTTCCGGCGAAAACGCACACCACGGCTCCTTCTGAGAAAAAGCAAGCACGGAGGACGAGAACCGCTTTTGCCCTGCGTAGCGTTCCGGGCAGCGGGTAGAACCAGGCAGAGAATTCCCGGCTAGCAGCTTCCCTGTGGCGGGGAAGTGCAAACGTACACGTTTTCGGCCGAAAACGCGTTTTCCGGCGAAAACGCACACCACGGCTCTTTCTGAGAAAAAGCAAGCACGGAGGACGAGAACCGCTTTTGCCCTGCGTAGCGTTCCGGGCAGCGGGTAGAACCAGGCAGAGAATTCCCGGCTAGCAGCTTCCCTGTGGCGGGGAAGTGCAAACGTACACGTTTTCGGCCGAAAACGCGTTTTGCGGCGAAAACGCACACCACGGCTCTTTCTGAGAAAAAGCAAGCACGGAGGACGAGAATCGCTTTTGCCCTGCGTAGCGTTCCGGGCAGCGGGTAGAACGAGGCAGAGAATTCCCGGCTAGCAGCTTCCCTGTGGCGGGGAAGTGCAAACGTACACGTTTTCGGCCGAAAACTCGTTTTCTGGCGAAAACGCACACCACGGCTCTTTCTGAGAAAAAGCAAGCACGGAGGACGAGAATCGCTTTTGCCCTGCGTAGTGTTCCGGGCAGCGGGTAGAACCAGGCAGAGAATTCCCGGCTAGCAGCTTCCCTGTGGCCGGGAAGTGCAAACGTACACGTTTTCGCCGAAAACGCGTTTTCCCGCGAAAACGCACACCACGGCTCTTTCTGAGAAAAAGCAAGCACGGAGGACGAGAATCGCTTTTGCCCTGCGTAGCGTTCCGGGCAGCGGGTAGAACCAGGCAGAGAATTCCCGGCTAGCAGCTTCCCTGTGGCCGGGAAGTGCAAACGTACACGTTTTCGGCCGAAAACGCGTTTTCCGGCGAAAACGCACACCACGGCTCTTTCTGAGAAAAAGCAAGCACGGAGGACGAGAACCGCTTTTGCCCTGCGTAGCGTTCCGGGCAGCGGGTAGAACCAGGCAGAGAATTCCCGGCTAGCAGCTTCCCTGTGGCGGGGAAGTGCAAACGTACACGTTTTCGGCCGAAAACGCGTTTTCCCGCGAAAACGCACACCACGGCTCTTTCTGAGAAAAAGCAAGCACGGAGGACGAGAACCGCTTTTGCCCTGCGTAGCGTTCCGGGCAGCGGGTAGAACCAGGCAGAGAATTCCCGGCTAGCAGCTTCCCTGTGGCCGGGAAGTGCAAACGTACACGTTTTCGGCCGAAAACGCGTTTTCCGGCGAAAACGCACACCACGGCTCTTTCTGAGAAAAAGCAAGCACGGAGGACGAGAACCGCTTTTGCCCTGCGTAGCGTTCCGGGCAGCGGGTAGAACCAGGCAGAGAATTCCCGGCTAGCAGCTTCCCTGTGGCGGGGAAGTGCAAACGTACGCGTTTTCGGCCGAAAACGCGTTTTCCGGCGAAAACGCACACCACGGCTCTTTCTGAGAAAAAGCAAGCACGGAGGACGAGAACCGCTTTTGCCCTGCGTAGCGTTCCGGGCAGCGGGTAGAACCAGGCAGAGAATTCCCGGCTAGCAGCTTCCCTGTGGCGGGGAAGTGCAAACGTACACGTTTTCGGCCGAAAACGCGTTTTCCGGCGAAATCGCACACCACGGCTCTTTCTGAGAAAAAGCAAGCACGGAGGACGAGAACCGCTTTTGCCCTGCGTAGCGTTCCGGGCAGCGGGTAGAACCAGGCAGAGAATTCCCGGCTAGCAGCTTCCCTGTGGCGGGGAAGTGCAAACGTACACGTTTTCGGCCGAAAACGCGTTTTCCGGCGAAAACGCACACCACGGCTCTTTCTGAGAAAAAGCAAGCACGGAGGACGAGAACCGCTTTTGCCCTGCGTAGCGTTCCGGGCAGCGGGTAGAACCAGGCAGAGAATTCCCGGCTAGCAGCTTCCCTGTGGCGGGGAAGTGCAAACGTACACGTTTTCGGCCGAAAACGCGTTTTCCGGCGAAAACGCACACCACGGCTCTTTCTGAGAAAAAGCAAGCACGGAGGACGAGAACCGCTTTTGCCCTGCGTAGCGTTCCGGGCAGCGGGTAGAACCAGGCAGAGAATTCCCGGCTAGCAGCTTCCCTGTGGCGGGGAAGTGCAAACGTACACGTTTTCGGCCGAAAACGCGTTTTCCGGCGAAATCGCACACCACGGCTCTTTCTGAGAAAAAGCAAGCACGGAGGACGAGAACCGCTTTTGCCCTGCGTAGCGTTCCGGGCAGCGGGTAGAACCAGGCAGAGAATTCCCGGCTAGCAGCTTCCCTGTGGCGGGGAAGTGCAAACGTACACGTTTTCGGCCGAAAACGCGTTTTCCGGCGAAAACGCACACCACGGCTCTTTCTGAGAAAAAGCAAGCACGGAGGACGAGAACCGCTTTTGCCCTGCGTAGCGTTCCGGGCAGCGGGTAGAACCAGGCAGAGAATTCCCGGCTAGCAGCTTCCCTGTGGCGGGGAAGTGCAAACGTACACGTTTTCGGCCGAAAACGCGTTTTCCGGCGAAAACGCACACCACGGCTCTTTCTGAGAAAAAGCAAGCACGGAGGACGAGAACCGCTTTTGCCCTGCGTAGCGTTCCGGGCAGCGGGTAGAACCAGGCAGAGAATTCCCGGCTAGCAGCTTCCCTGTGGCGGGGAAGTGCAAACGTACACGTTTTCGGCCGAAAACGCGTTTTCCGGCGAAAACGCACACCACGGCTCTTTCTGAGAAAAAGCAAGCACGGAGGACGAGAACCGCTTTTGCCCTGCGTAGCGTTCCGGGCAGCGGGTAGAACCAGGCAGAGAATTCCCGGCTAGCAGCTTCCCTGTGGCAGGGAAGTGCAAACGTACGCGTTTTCGGCCGAAAACGCGTTTTCCGGCGAAAACGCACACCACGGCTCTTTCTGAGAAAAAGCAAGCACGGAGGACGAGAACCGCTTTTGCCCTGCGTAGCGTTCCGGGCAGCGGGTAGAACCAGGCAGAGAATTCCCGGCTAGCAGCTTCCCTGTGGCGGGGAAGTGCAAACGTACACGTTTTCGGCCGAAAACGCGTTTTCCGGCGAAATCGCACACCACGGCTCTTTCTGAGAAAAAGCAAGCACGGAGGACGAGAACCGCTTTTGCCCTGCGTAGCGTTCCGGGCAGCGGGTAGAACCAGGCAGAGAATTCCCGGCTAGCAGCTTCCCTGTGGCGGGGAAGTGCAAACGTACGCGTTTTCGGCCGAAAACGCGTTTTCCGGCGAAAACGCACACCACGGCTCTTTCTGAGAAAAAGCAAGCACGGAGGACGAGAACCGCTTTTGCCCTGCGTAGCGTTCCGGGCAGCGGGTAGAACCAGGCAGAGAATTCCCGGCTAGCAGCTTCCCTGTGGCGGGGAAGTGCAAACGTACACGTTTTCGGCCGAAAACGCGTTTTCCGGCGAAAACGCACACCACGGCTCTTTCTGAGAAAAAGCAAGCACGGAGGACGAGAACCGCTTTTGCCCTGCGTAGCGTTCCGGGCAGCGGGTAGAACCAGGCAGAGAATTCCCGGCTAGCAGCTTCCCTGTGGCGGGGAAGTGCAAACGTACACGTTTTCGGCCGAAAACGCGTTTTCCGGCGAAAACGCACACCACGGCTCTTTCTGAGAAAAAGCAAGCACGGAGGACGAGAACCGCTTTTGCCCTGCGTAGCGTTCCGGGCAGCGGGTAGAACCAGGCAGAGAATTCCCGGCTAGCAGCTTCCCTGTGGCGGGGAAGTGCAAACGTACACGTTTTCGGCCGAAAACGCGTTTTCCGGCGAAAACGCACACCACGGCTCTTTCTGAGAAAAAGCAAGCACGGAGGACGAGAACCGCTTTTGCCCTGCGTAGCGTTCCGGGCAGCGGGTAGAACCAGGCAGAGAATTCCCGGCTAGCAGCTTCCCTGTGGCGGGGAAGTGCAAACGTACACGTTTTCGGCCGAAAACGCGTTTTCCGGCGAAAACGCACACCACGGCTCTTTCTGAGAAAAAGCAAGCACGGAGGACGAGAACCGCTTTTGCCCTGCGTAGCGTTCCGGGCAGCGGGTAGAACCAGGCAGAGAATTCCCGGCTAGCAGCTTCCCTGTGGCGGGGAAGTGCAAACGTACACGTTTTCGGCCGAAAACGCGTTTTCCGGCGAAAACGCACACCACGGCTCTTTCTGAGAAAAAGCAAGCACGGAGGACGAGAACCGCTTTTGCCCTGCGTAGCGTTCCGGGCAGCGGGTAGAACCAGGCAGAGAATTCCCGGCTAGCAGCTTCCCTGTGGCAGGGAAGTGCAAACGTACACGTTTTCGGCCGAAAACGCGTTTTCCGGCGAAAACGCACACCACGGCTCTTTCTGAGAAAAAGCAAGCACGGAGGACGAGAACCGCTTTTGCCCTGCGTAGCGTTCCGGGCAGCGGGTAGAACCAGGCAGAGAATTCCCGGCTAGCAGCTTCCCTGTGGCGGGGAAGTGCAAACGTACACGTTTTCGGCCGAAAACGCGTTTTCCGGCGAAATCGCACACCACGGCTCTTTCTGAGAAAAAGCAAGCACGGAGGACGAGAACCGCTTTTGCCCTGCGTAGCGTTCCGGGCAGCGGGTAGAACCAGGCAGAGAATTCCCGGCTAGCAGCTTCCCTGTGGCGGGGAAGTGCAAACGTACACGTTTTCGGCCGAAAACGCGTTTTCCGGCGAAAACGCACACCACGGCTCTTTCTGAGAAAAAGCAAGCACGGAGGACGAGAACCGCTTTTGCCCTGCGTAGCGTTCCGGGCAGCGGGTAGAACCAGGCAGAGAATTCCCGGCTAGCAGCTTCCCTGTGGCGGGGAAGTGCAAACGTACACGTTTTCGGCCGAAAACGCGTTTTCCGGCGAAATCGCACACCACGGCTCTTTCTGAGAAAAAGCAAGCACGGAGGACGAGAACCGCTTTTGCCCTGCGTAGCGTTCCGGGCAGCGGGTAGAACCAGGCAGAGAATTCCCGGCTAGCAGCTTCCCTGTGGCGGGGAAGTGCAAACGTACACGTTTTCGGCCGAAAACGCGTTTTCCGGCGAAAACGCACACCACGGCTCTTTCTGAGAAAAAGCAAGCACGGAGGACGAGAACCGCTTTTGCCCTGCGTAGCGTTCCGGGCAGCGGGTAGAACCAGGCAGAGAATTCCCGGCTAGCAGCTTCCCTGTGGCGGGGAAGTGCAAACGTACACGTTTTCGGCCGAAAACGCGTTTTCCGGCGAAAACGCACACCACGGCTCTTTCTGAGAAAAAGCAAGCACGGAGGACGAGAACCGCTTTTGCCCTGCGTAGCGTTCCGGGCAGCGGGTAGAACCAGGCAGAGAATTCCCGGCTAGCAGCTTCCCTGTGGCGGGGAAGTGCAAACGTACACGTTTTCGGCCGAAAACGCGTTTTCCGGCGAAAACGCACACCACGGCTCTTTCTGAGAAAAAGCAAGCACGGAGGACGAGAACCGCTTTTGCCCTGCGTAGCGTTCCGGGCAGCGGGTAGAACCAGGCAGAGAATTCCCGGCTAGCAGCTTCCCTGTGGCGGGGAAGTGCAAACGTACACGTTTTCGGCCGAAAACGCGTTTTCCGGCGAAAACGCACACCACGGCTCTTTCTGAGAAAAAGCAAGCACGGAGGACGAGAACCGCTTTTGCCCTGCGTAGCGTTCCGGGCAGCGGGTAGAACCAGGCAGAGAATTCCCGGCTAGCAGCTTCCCTGTGGCGGGGAAGTGCAAACGTACACGTTTTCGGCCGAAAACGCGTTTTCCGGCGAAAACGCACACCACGGCTCTTTCTGAGAAAAAGCAAGCACGGAGGACGAGAACCGCTTTTGCCCTGCGTAGCGTTCCGGGCAGCGGGTAGAACCAGGCAGAGAATTCCCGGCTAGCAGCTTCCCTGTGGCGGGGAAGTGCAAACGTACACGTTTTCGGCCGAAAACGCGTTTTCCGGCGAAAACGCACACCACGGCTCTTTCTGAGAAAAAGCAAGCACGGAGGACGAGAACCGCTTTTGCCCTGCGTAGCGTTCCGGGCAGCGGGTAGAACCAGGCAGAGAATTCCCGGCTAGCAGCTTCCCTGTGGCGGGGAAGTGCAAACGTACACGTTTTCGGCCGAAAACGCGTTTTCCGGCGAAAACGCACACCACGGCTCTTTCTGAGAAAAAGCAAGCACGGAGGACGAGAACCGCTTTTGCCCTGCGTAGCGTTCCGGGCAGCGGGTAGAACCAGGCAGAGAATTCCCGGCTAGCAGCTTCCCTGTGGCGGGGAAGTGCAAACGTACACGTTTTCGGCCGAAAACGCGTTTTCCGGCGAAAACGCACACCACGGCTCTTTCTGAGAAAAAGCAAGCACGGAGGACGAGAACCGCTTTTGCCCTGCGTAGCGTTCCGGGCAGCGGGTAGAACCAGGCAGAGAATTCCCGGCTAGCAGCTTCCCTGTGGCGGGGAAGTGCAAACGTACACGTTTTCGGCCGAAAACGCGTTTTCCGGCGAAAACGCACACCACGGCTCTTTCTGAGAAAAAGCAAGCACGGAGGACGAGAACCGCTTTTGCCCTGCGTAGCGTTCCGGGCAGCGGGTAGAACCAGGCAGAGAATTCCCGGCTAGCAGCTTCCCTGTGGCGGGGAAGTGCAAACGTACACGTTTTCGGCCGAAAACGCGTTTTCCGGCGAAAACGCACACCACGGCTCTTTCTGAGAAAAAGCAAGCACGGAGGACGAGAACCGCTTTTGCCCTGCGTAGCGTTCCGGGCAGCGGGTAGAACCAGGCAGAGAATTCCCGGCTAGCAGCTTCCCTGTGGCGGGGAAGTGCAAACGTACACGTTTTCGGCCGAAAACGCGTTTTCCGGCGAAAACGCACACCACGGCTCTTTCTGAGAAAAAGCAAGCACGGAGGACGAGAACCGCTTTTGCCCTGCGTAGCGTTCCGGGCAGCGGGTAGAACCAGGCAGAGAATTCCCGGCTAGCAGCTTCCCTGTGGCGGGGAAGTGCAAACGTACACGTTTTCGGCCGAAAACGCGTTTTCCGGCGAAAACGCACACCACGGCTCTTTCTGAGAAAAAGCAAGCACGGAGGACGAGAACCGCTTTTGCCCTGCGTAGCGTTCCGGGCAGCGGGTAGAACCAGGCAGAGAATTCCCGGCTAGCAGCTTCCCTGTGGCGGGGAAGTGCAAACGTACACGTTTTCGGCCGAAAACGCGTTTTCCGGCGAAAACGCACACCACGGCTCTTTCTGAGAAAAAGCAAGCACGGAGGACGAGAACCGCTTTTGCCCTGCGTAGCGTTCCGGGCAGCGGGTAGAACCAGGCAGAGAATTCCCGGCTAGCAGCTTCCCTGTGGCGGGGAAGTGCAAACGTACACGTTTTCGGCCGAAAACGCGTTTTCCGGCGAAAACGCACACCACGGCTCTTTCTGAGAAAAAGCAAGCACGGAGGACGAGAACCGCTTTTGCCCTGCGTAGCGTTCCGGGCAGCGGGTAGAACCAGGCAGAGAATTCCCGGCTAGCAGCTTCCCTGTGGCGGGGAAGTGCAAACGTACACGTTTTCGGCCGAAAACGCGTTTTCCGGCGAAAACGCACACCACGGCTCTTTCTGAGAAAAAGCAAGCACGGAGGACGAGAACCGCTTTTGCCCTGCGTAGCGTTCCGGGCAGCGGGTAGAACCAGGCAGAGAATTCCCGGCTAGCAGCTTCCCTGTGGCGGGGAAGTGCAAACGTACACGTTTTCGGCCGAAAACGCGTTTTCCGGCGAAATCGCACACCACGGCTCTTTCTGAGAAAAAGCAAGCATGGAGGACGAGAACCGCTTTTGCCCTGCGTAGCGTTCCGGGCAGCGGGTAGAACCAGGCAGAGAATTCCCGGCTAGCAGCTTCCCTGTGGCGGGGAAGTGCAAACGTACACGTTTTCGGCCGAAAACGCGTTTTCCGGCGAAAACGCACACCACGGCTCTTTCTGAGAAAAAGCAAGCACGGAGGACGAGAACCGCTTTTGCCCTGCGTAGCGTTCCGGGCAGCGGGTAGAACCAGGCAGAGAATTCCCGGCTAGCAGCTTCCCTGTGGCGGGGAAGTGCAAACGTACACGTTTTCGGCCGAAAACGCGTTTTCCGGCGAAAACGCACACCACGGCTCTTTCTGAGAAAAAGCAAGCACGGAGGACGAGAACCGCTTTTGCCCTGCGTAGCGTTCCGGGCAGCGGGTAGAACCAGGCAGCGAATTCCCGGCTAGCAGCTTCCCTGTGGCGGGGAAGTGCAAACGTACACGTTTTCGGCCGAAAACGCGTTTTCCGGCGAAAACGCACACCACGGCTCTTTCTGAGAAAAAGCAAGCACGGAGGACGAGAACCGCTTTTGCCCTGCGTAGCGTTCCGGGCAGCGGGTAGAACCAGGCAGAGAATTCCCGGCTAGCAGCTTCCCTGTGGCGGGGAAGTGCAAACGTACACGTTTTCGGCCGAAAACGCGTTTTCCGGCGAAAACGCACACCACGGCTCTTTCTGAGAAAAAGCAAGCACGGAGGACGAGAACCGCTTTTGCCCTGCGTAGCGTTCCGGGCAGCGGGTAGAACCAGGCAGAGAATTCCCGGCTAGCAGCTTCCCTGTGGCGGGGAAGTGCAAACGTACAGGTTTTCGGCCGAAAACGCGTTTTCCGGCGAAAACGCACACCACGGCTCTTTCTGAGAAAAAGCAAGCACGGAGGACGAGAACCGCTTTTGCCCTGCGTAGCGTTCCGGGCAGCGGGTAGAACCAGGCAGAGAATTCCCGGCTAGCAGCTTCCCTGTGGCGGGGAAGTGCAAACGTACAGGTTTTCGGCCGAAAACGCGTTTTCCGGCGAAAACGCACACCACGGCTCTTTCTGAGAAAAAGCAAGCACGGAGGACGAGAACCGCTTTTGCCCTGCGTAGCGTTCCGGGCAGCGGGTAGAACCAGGCAGAGAATTCCCGGCTAGCAGCTTCCCTGTGGCGGGGAAGTGCAAACGTACAGGTTTTCGGCCGAAAACGCGTTTTCCGGCGAAAACGCACACCACGGCTCTTTCTGAGAAAAAGCAAGCACGGAGGACGAGAACCGCTTTTGCCCTGCGTAGCGTTCCGGGCAGCGGGTAGAACCAGGCAGAGAATTCCCGGCTAGCAGCTTCCCTGTGGCGGGGAAGTGCAAACGTACACGTTTTCGGCCGAAAACGCGTTTTCCGGCGAAAACGCACACCACGGCTCTTTCTGAGAAAAAGCAAGCACGGAGGACGAGAACCGCTTTTGCCCGGCGTAGCGTTCCGGGCAGCGGGTAGAACCAGGCAGAGAATTCCCGGCTAGCAGCTTCCCTGTGGCGGGGAAGTGCAAACGTACACGTTTTCGGCCGAAAACGCGTTTTCCGGCGAAAACGCACACCACGGCTCTTTCTGAGAAAAAGCAAGCACGGAGGACGAGAACCGCTTTTGCCCTGCGTAGCGTTCCGGGCAGCGGGTAGAACCAGGCAGAGAATTCCCGGCTAGCAGCTTCCCTGTGGCGGGGAAGTGCAAACGTACACGTTTTCGGCCGAAAACGCGTTTTCCGGCGAAAACGCACACCACGGCTCTTTCTGAGAAAAAGCAAGCACGGAGGACGAGAACCGCTTTTGCCCTGCGTAGCGTTCCGGGCAGCGGGTAGAACCAGGCAGAGAATTCCCGGCTAGCAGCTTCCCTGTGGCGGGGAAGTGCAAACGTACACGTTTTCGGCCGAAAACGCGTTTTCCGGCGAAAACGCACACCACGGCTCTTTCTGAGAAAAAGCAAGCACGGAGGACGAGAACCGCTTTTGCCCTGCGTAGCGTTCCGGGCAGCGGGTAGAACCAGGCAGAGAATTCCCGGCTAGCAGCTTCCCTGTGGCGGGGAAGTGCAAACGTACACGTTTTCGGCCGAAAACGCGTTTTCCGGCGAAAACGCACACCACGGCTCTTTCTGAGAAAAAGCAAGCACGGAGGACGAGAACCGCTTTTGCCCTGCGTAGCGTTCCGGGCAGCGGGTAGAACCAGGCAGAGAATTCCCGGCTAGCAGCTTCCCTGTGGCGGGGAAGTGCAAACGTACACGTTTTCGGCCGAAAACGCGTTTTCCGGCGAAAACGCACACCACGACTCTTTCTGAGAAAAAGCAAGCACGGAGGACGAGAACCGCTTTTGCCCTGCGTAGCGTTCCGGGCAGCGGGTAGAACCAGGCAGAGAATTCCCGGCTAGCAGCTTCCCTGTGGCGGGGAAGTGCAAACGTACAGGTTTTCGGCCGAAAACGCGTTTTCCGGCGAAAACGCACACCACGGCTCTTTCTGAGAAAAAGCAAGCACGGAGGACGAGAACCGCTTTTGCCCTGCGTAGCGTTCCGGGCAGCGGGTAGAACCAGGCAGAGAATTCCCGGCTAGCAGCTTCCATGTGGCGGGGAAGTGCAAACGTACACGTTTTCGGCCGAAAACGCGTTTTCCGGCGAAAACGCACACCACGGCTCTTTCTGAGAAAAAGCAAGCACGGAGGACGAGAACCGCTTTTGCCCTGCGTAGCGTTCCGGGCAGCGGGTAGAACCAGGCAGAGAATTCCCGGCTAGCAGCTTCCCTGTGGCGGGGAAGTGCAAACGTACACGTTTTCGGCCGAAAACGCGTTTGCCGGCGAAATCGCACACCACGGCTCTTTCTGAGAAAAAGCAAGCACGGAGGACGAGAACCGCTTTTGCCCTGCGTAGCGTTCCGGGCAGCGGGTAGAACCAGGCAGAGAATTCCCGGCTAGCAGCTTCCCTGTGGCGGGGAAGTGCAAACGTACAGGTTTTCGGCCGAAAACGCGTTTTCCGGCGAAAACGCACACCACGGCTCTTTCTGAGAAAAAGCAAGCACGGAGGACGAGAACCGCTTTTGCCCTGCGTAGCGTTCCGGGCAGCGGGTAGAACCAGGCAGAGAATTCCCTCTAGCAGCTTCCCTGTGGCGGGGAAGTGCAAACGTACACGTTTTCGGCCGAAAACGCGTTTTCCGGCGAAAACGCACACCACGGCTCTTTCTGAGAAAAAGCAAGCACGGAGGACGAGAACCGCTTTTGCCCTGCGTAGCGTTCCGGGCAGCGGGTAGAACCAGGCAGAGAATTCCCGGCTAGCAGCTTCCCTGTGGCGGGGAAGTGCAAACGTACACGTTTTCGGCCGAAAACGCGTTTTCCGGCGAAATCGCACACCACGGCTCTTTCTGAGAAAAAGCAAGCACGGAGGACGAGAACCGCTTTTGCCCTGCGTAGCGTTCCGGGCAGCGGGTAGAACCAGGCAGAGAATTCCCGGCTAACAGCTTCCCTGTGGCGGGGAAGTGCAAACGTACACGTTTTCGGCCGAAAACGCGTTTTCCGGCGAAAACGCACACCACGGCTCTTTCTGAGAAAAAGCAAGCACGGAGGACGAGAACCGCTTTTGCCCTGCGTAGCGTTCCGGGCAGCGGGTAGAACCAGGCAGAGAATTCCCGGCTAGCAGCTTCCCTGTGGCGGGGAAGTGCAAACGTACACGTTTTCGGCCGAAAACGCGTTTTCCGGCGAAATCGCACACCACGGCTCTTTCTGAGAAAAAGCAAGCACGGAGGACGAGAACCGCTTTTGCCCTGCGTAGCGTTCCGGGCAGCGGGTAGAACCAGGCAGAGAATTCCCGGCTAGCAGCTTCCCTGTGGCGGGGAAGTGCAAACGTACACGTTTTCGGCCGAAAACGCGTTTTCCGGCGAAAACGCACACCACGGCTCTTTCTGAGAAAAAGCAAGCACGGAGGACGAGAACCGCTTTTGCCCTGCGTAGCGTTCCGGGCAGCGGGTAGAACCAGGCAGAGAATTCCCGGCTAGCAGCTTCCCTGTGGCGGGGAAGTGCAAACGTACACGTTTTCGGCCGAAAACGCGTTTTCCGGCGAAAACGCACACCACGGCTCTTTCTGAGAAAAAGCAAGCACGGAGGACGAGAACCGCTTTTGCCCTGCGTAGCGTTCCGGGCAGCGGGTAGAACCAGGCAGAGAATTCCCGGCTAGCAGCTTCCCTGTGGCGGGGAAGTGCAAACGTACACGTTTTCGGCCGAAAACGCGTTTTCCGGCGGAAACGCACACCACGACTCTTTCTGAGAAAAAGCAAGCACGGAGGACGAGAACCGCTTTTGCCCTGCGTAGCGTTCCGGGCAGCGGGTAGAACGAGGCAGAGAATTCCCGGCTAGCAGCTTCCCTGTGGCGGGGAAGTGCAAACGTACACGTTTTCGGCCGAAAACGCGTTTTCCGGCGAAAACGCACACCACGGCTCTTTCTGAGAAAAAGCAAGCACGGAGGACGAGAACCGCTTTTGCCCTGCGTAGCGTTCCGGGCAGCGGGTAGAACCAGGCAGAGCATTCCCGGCTAGCAGCTTCCCTGTGGCGGGGAAGTGCAAACGTACACGTTTTCGGCCGAAAACGCGTTTTCCGGCGAAATCGCACACCACGGCTCTTTCTGAGAAAAAGCAAGCACGGAGGACGAGAACCGCTTTTGCCCTGCGTAGCGTTCCGGGCAGCGGGTAGAACCAGGCAGAGAATTCCCGGCTAGCAGCTTCCCTGTGGCGGGGAAGTGCAAACGTACACGTTTTCGGCCGAAAACGCGTTTTCCGGCGAAAACGCACACCACGGCTCTTTCTGAGAAAAAGCAAGCACGGAGGACGAGAACCGCTTTTGCCCTGCGTAGCGTTCCGGGCAGCGGGTAGAACCAGGCAGAGAATTCCCGGCTAGCAGCTTCCCTGTGGCGGGGAAGTGCAAACGTACACGTTTTCGGCCGAAAACGCGTTTTCCGGCGAAAACGCACACCACGGCTCTTTCTGAGAAAAAGCAAGCACGGAGGACGAGAACCGCTTTTGCCCTGCGTAGCGTTCCGGGCAGCGGGTAGAACCAGGCAGAGAATTCCCGGCTAGCAGCTTCCCTGTGGCGGGGAAGTGCAAACGTACACGTTTTCGGCCGAAAACGCGTTTTCCGGCGAAAACGCACACCACGGCTCTTTCTGAGAAAAAGCAAGCACGGAGGACGAGAACCGCTTTTGCCCTGCGTAGCGTTCCGGGCAGCGGGTAGAACCAGGCAGAGAATTCCCGGCTAGCAGCTTCCCTGTGGCGGGGAAGTGCAAACGTACACGTTTTCGGCCGAAAACGCGTTTTCCGGCGAAATCGCACACCACGGCTCTTTCTGAGAAAAAGCAAGCACGGAGGACGAGAACCGCTTTTGCCCTGCGTAGCGTTCCGGGCAGCGGGTAGAACCAGGCAGAGAATTCCCGGCTAGCAGCTTCCCTGTGGCGGGGAAGTGCAAACGTACACGTTTTCGGCCGAAAACGCGTTTTCCGGCGAAATCGCACACCACGGCTCTTTCTGAGAAAAAGCAAGCACGGAGGACGAGAACCGCTGTTGCCCTGCGTAGCGTTCCGGGCAGCGGGTAAAACCAGGCAGAGAATTCCCGGCTAGCAGCTTCCCTGTGGCGGGGAAGTGCAAACGTACACGTTTTCGGCCGAAAACGCGTTTTCCGGCGAAAACGCACACCACGGCTCTTTCTGAGAAAAAGCAAGCACGGAGGACGAGAACCGCTTTTGCCCTGCGTAGCGTTCCGGGCAGCGGGTAGAACCAGGCAGAGAATTCCCGGCTAGCAGCTTCCCTGTGGCGGGGAAGTGCAAACGTACACGTTTTCGGCCGAAAACGCGTTTTCCGGCGAAAAGGCACACCACGGCTCTTTCTGAGAAAAAGCTAGCACGGAGGACGAGAACCGCTTTTGCCCTGCGTAGCGTTCCGGGCAGCGGGTAGAACCAGGCAGAGAAATCCCGGCTAGCAGCTTCCCTGTGGCGGGGAAGTGCAAACGTACAGGTTTTCGGCCGAAAACGCGTTTTCCGGCGAAAACGCACACCACGGCTCTTTCTGAGAAAAAGCAAGCACGGAGGACGAGAACCGCTTTTGCCCTGCGTAGCGTTCCGGGCAGCGGGTAGAACCAGGCAGAGAATTCCCGGCTAGCAGCTTCCCTGTGGCGGGGAAGTGCAAACGTACACGTTTTCGGCCGAAAACGCGTTTTCCGGCGAAATCGCACACCACGGCTCTTTCTGAGAAAAAGCAAGCACGGAGGACGAGAACCGCTTTTGCCCTGCGTAGCGTTCCGGGCAGCGGGTAGAACCAGGCAGAGAATTCCCGGCTAGCAGCTTCCCTGTGGCGGGGAAGTGCAAACGTACACGTTTTCGGCCGAAAACGCGTTTTCCGGCGAAAACGCACACCACGGCTCTTTCTGAGAAAAAGCAAGCACGGAGGACGAGAACCGCTTTTGCCCTGCGTAGCGTTCCGGGCAGCGGGTAGAACCAGGCAGCGAATTACCGGCTAGCAGCTTCCCTGTGGCGGGGAAGTGCAAACGTACACGTTTTCGGCCGAAAACGCGTTTTCCGGCGAAATCGCACACCACGGCTCTTTCTGAGAAAAAGCAAGCACGGAGGACGAGAACCGCTTTTGCCCTGCGTAGCCTTCCGGGCAGCGGGTAGAACCAGGCAGAGAATTCCCGGCTAGCAGCTTCCCTGTGGCGGGGAAGTGCAAACGTACACGTTTTCGGCCGAAAACGCGTTTTCCGGCGAAAAGGCACACCACGGCTCTTTCTGAGAAAAAGCAAGCACGGAGGACGAGAACCGCTTTTGCCCTGCATAGCGTTCCAGGCAGCGGGTAGAACCAGGCAGAGAATTCCCGGCTAGCAGCTTCCCTGTGGCGGGGAAGTGCAAACGTACACGTTTTCGGCCGAAAACGCGTTTTCCGGCGAAATCGCACACCACGGCTCTTTCTGAGAAAAAGCAAGCACGGAGGACGAGAACCGCTTTTGCCCTGCGTAGCGTTCCGGGCAGCGGGTAGAACCAGGCAGAGAATTCCCGGCTAGCAGCTTCCCTGTGGCGGGGAAGTGCAAACGTACACGTTTTCGGCCGAAAACGCGTTTTCCGGCGAAAACGCACACCACGGCTCTTTCTGAGAAAAAGCAAGCACGGAGGACGAGAACCGCTTTTGCCCTGCGTAGCGTTCCGGGCAGCGGGTAGAACCAGGCAGCGAATTCCCGGCTAGCAGCTTCCCTGTGGCGGGGAAGTGCAAACGTACACGTTTTCGGCCGAAAACGCGTTTTCCGGCGAAATCGCACACCACGGCTCTTTCTGAGAAAAAGCAAGCACGGAGGACGAGAACCGCTTTTGCCCTGCGTAGCGTTCCGGGCAGCGGGTAGAACCAGGCAGAGAATTCCCGGCTAGCAGCTTCCCTGTGGCGGGGAAGTGCAAACGTACACGTTTTCGGCCGAAAACGCGTTTTCCGGCGAAAACGCACACCACGGCTCTTTCTGAGAAAAAGCAAGCACGGAGGACGAGAACCGCTTTTGCCCTGCGTAGCGTTCCGGGCAGCGGGTAGAACCAGGCAGAGAATTCCCGGCTAGCAGCTTCCCTGTGGCGGGGAAGTGCAAACGTACACGTTTTCGGCCGAAAACGCGTTTTCCGGCGAAATCGCACACCACGGCTCTTTCTGAGAAAAAGCAAGCACGGAGGACGAGAACCGCTTTTGCCCTGCGTAGCGTTCCGGGCAGCGGGTAGAACCAGGCAGAGAATTCCCGGCTAGCAGCTTCCCTGTGGCGGGGAAGTGCAAACGTACACGTTTTCGGCCGAAAACGCGTTTTCCGGCGAAAACGCACACCACGGCTCTTTCTGAGAAAAAGCAAGCACGGAGGACGAGAACCGCTTTTGCCCTGCGTAGCGTTCCGGGCAGCGGGTAGAACCAGGCAGAGAATTCCCGGCTAGCAGCTTCCCTGTGGCGGGGAAGTGCAAACGTACACGTTTTCGGCCGAAAACGCGTTTTCCGGCGAAAACGCACACCACGGCTCTTTCTGAGAAAAAGCAAGCACGGAGGACGAGAACCGCTTTTGCCCTGCGTAGCGTTCCGGGCAGCGGGTAGAACCAGGCAGAGAATTCCCGGCTAGCAGCTTCCCTGTGGCGGGGAAGTGCAAACGTACACGTTTTCGGCCGAAAACGCGTTTTCCGGCGAAAACGCACACCACGGCTCTTTCTGAGAAAAAGCAAGCACGGAGGACGAGAACCGCTTTTGCCCTGCGTAGCGTTCCGGGCAGCGGGTAGAACCAGGCAGAGAATTCCCGGCTAGCAGCTTCCCTGTGGCGGGGAAGTGCAAACGTACACGTTTTCGGCCGAAAACGCGTTTTCCGGCGAAAACGCACACCACGGCTCTTTCTGAGAAAAAGCAAGCACGGAGGACGAGAACCGCTTTTGCCCTGCGTAGCGTTCCGGGCAGCGGGTAGAACCAGGCAGAGAATTCCCGGCTAGCAGCTTCCCTGTGGCGGGGAAGTGCAAACGTACACGTTTTCGGCCGAAAACGCGTTTTCCGGCGAAAACGCTCACCACGGCTCTTTCTGAGAAAAAGCAAGCACGGAGGACGAGAACCGCTTTTGCCCTGCGTAGCGTTCCGGGCAGCGGGTAGAACCAGGCAGAGAATTCCCGGCTAGCAGCTTCCCTGTGGCGGGGAAGTGCAAACGTACACGTTTTCGGCCGAAAACGCGTTTTCCGGCGAAATCGCACACCACGGCTCTTTCTGAGAAAAAACAAGCACGGAGGACGAGAACCGCTTTTGCCCTGCATAGCGTTCCGGGCAGCGGGTAGAACCAGGCAGAGAATTCCCGGCTAGCAGCTTCCCTGTGGCGGGGAAGTGCAAACGTACACGTTTTCGGCCGAAAACGCGTTTTCCGGCGAAATCGCACACCACGGCTCTTTCTGAGAAAAAGCAAGCACGGAGGACGAGAACCGCTTTTGCCCTGCGTAGCGTTCCGGGCAGCGGGTAGAACCAGGCAGAGAATTCCCGGCTAGCAGCTTCCCTGTGGCGGGGAAGTGCAAACGTACACGTTTTCGGCCGAAAACGCGTTTTCCGGCGAAATCGCACACCACGGCTCTTTCTGAGAAAAAGCAAGCACGGAGGACGAGAACCGCTTTTGCCCTGCGTAGCGTTCCGGGCAGCGGGTAGAACCAGGCAGAGAAATCTCGGCTAGCAGCTTCCCTGTGGCGGGGAAGTGCAAACGTACAGGTTTTCGGCCGAAAACGCGTTTTCCGGCGAAAACGCACACCACGGCTCTTTCTGAGAAAAAGCAAGCACGGAGGACGAGAACCGCTTTTGCCCTGCGTAGCGTTCCGGGCAGCGGGTAGAACCAGGCAGAGAATTCCCGGCTAGCAGCTTCCCTGTGGCGGGGAAGTGCAAACGTACACGTTTTCGGCCGAAAACGCGTTTTCCGGCGAAATCGCATACCACGGCTCTTTCTGAGAAAAAGCAAGCACGGAGGACGAGAACCGCTTTTGCCCTGCGTAGCGTTCCGGGCAGCGGGTAGAACCAGGCAGAGAATTCCCGGCTAGCAGCTTCCCTGTGGCGGGGAAGTGCAAACGTACACGTTTTCGGCAGAAAACGCGTTTTCCGGCGAAATCGCACACCACGGCTCTTTCTGAGAAAAAACAAGCACGGAGGACGAGAACCGCTTTTGCCCTGCGTAGCGTTCCGGGCAGCGGGTAGAACCAGGCAGAGAATTCCCGGCTAGCAGCTTCCCTGTGGCGGGGAAGTGCAAACGTACACGTTTTCGGCCGAAAACGCGTTTTCCGGCGAAATCGCACACCACGGCTCTTTCTGAGAAAAAGCAAGCACGGAGGACGAGAACCGCTTTTGCCCTGCGTAGCGTTCCGGGCAGCGGGTAGAACCAGGCAGAGAATTCCCGGCTAGCAGCTTCCCTGTGGCGGGGAAGTGCAAACGTACACGTTTTCGGCCGAAAACGCGTTTTCCGGCGAAATCGCACACCACGGCTCTTTCTGAGAAAAAGCAAGCACGGAGGACGAGAACCGCTTTTGCCCTGCGTAGCGTTCCGGGCAGCGGGTAGAACCAGGCAGAGAATTCCCGGCTAGCAGCTTCCCTGTGGCGGGGAAGTGCAAACGTACACGTTTTCGGCCGAAAACGCGTTTTCCGGCGAAAACGCACACCACGGCTCTTTCTGAGAAAAAGCAAGCACGGAGGACGAGAACCGCTTTTGCCCTGCGTAGCGTTCCGGGCAGCGGGTAGAACCAGGCAGAGAATTCCCGGCTAGCAGCTTCCCTGTGGCGGGGAAGTGCAAACGTACACGTTTTCGGCCGAAAACGCGTTTTCCGGCGAAAACGCACACCACGGCTCTTTCTGAGAAAAAGCAAGCACGGAGGACGAGAACCGCTTTTGCCCTGCGTACCGTTCCGGGCAGCGGGTAGAACCAGGCAGAGAATTCCCGGCTAGCAGCTTCCCTGTGGCGGGGAAGTGCAAACGTACACGTTTTCGGCCGAAAACGCGTTTTCCGGCGAAATCGCACACCACGGCTCTTTCTGAGAAAAAGCAAGCACGGAGGACGAGAACCGCTTTTGCCCTGCGTAGCGTTCCGGGCAGCGGGTAGAACCAGGCAGAGAATTCCCGGCTAGCAGCTTCCCTGTGGCGGGGAAGTGCAAACGTACACGTTTTCGGCCGAAAACGCGTTTTCCGGCGAAAACGCACACCACGGCTCTTTCTGAGAAAAAGCAAACACGGAGGACGAGAACCGCTTTTGCCCTGCGTAGCGTTCCGGGCAGCGGGTAGAACCAGGCAGAGAATTCCCGGCTAGCAGCTTCCCTGTGGCGGGGAAGTGCAAACGTACACGTTTTCGGCCGAAAACGCGTTTTCCGGCGAAAACGCACACCACGGCTCTTTCTGAGAAAAAGCAAGCACGGAGGACGAGAACCGCTTTTGCCCTGCGTAGCGTTCCGGGCAGCGGGTAGAACCAGGCAGAGAATTCCCGGCTAGCAGCTTCCCTGTGGCGGGGAAGTGCAAACGTACACGTTTTCGGCCGAAAACGCGTTTTCCGGCGAAATCGCACACCACGGCTCTTTCTGAGAAAAAGCAAGCACGGAGGACGAGAACCGCTTTTGCCCTGCGTAGCGTTCCGGGCAGCGGGTAGAACCAGGCAGAGAATTCCCGTCTAGCAGCATCCCTGTGGCGGGGAAGTGCAAACGTACACGTTTTCGGCCGAAAACGCGATTTCCGGCGAAATCGCACACCACGGCTCTTTCTGAGAAAAAGCAAGCACGGAGGACGAGAACCGCTTTTGCCCTGCGTAGCGTTCCGGGCAGCGGGTAGAACCAGGCAGAGAATTCCCGGCTAGCAGCTTCCCTGTGGCGGGGAAGTGCAAACGTACACGTTTTCGGCCGAAAACGCGTTTTCCGGCGAAAACGCACACCACGGCTCTTTCTGAGAAAAAGCAAGCACGGAGGACGAGAACCGCTTTTGCCCTGCGTAGCGTTCCGGGCAGCGGGTAGAACCAGGCAGAGAATTCCCGGCTAGCAGCTTCCCTGTGGCGGGGAAGTGCAAACGTACACGTTTTCGGCCGAAAACGCGTTTTCCGGCGAAAACGCACACCACGGCTCTTTCTGAGAAAAAGCAAGCACGGAGGACGAGAACCGCTTTTGCCCTGCGTAGCGTTCCGGGCAGCGGGTAGAACCAGGCAGAGAATTCCCGGCTAGCAGCTTCCCTGTGGCGGGGAAGTGCAAACGTACACGTTTTCGGCCGAAAACGCGTTTTCCGGCGAAATCGCACACCACGGCTCTTTCTGAGAAAAAGCAAGCACGGAGGACGAGAACCGCTTTTGCCCTGCGTAGCGTTCCGGGCAGCGGGTAGAACCAGGCAGAGAATTCCCGGCTAGCAGCTTCCCTGTGGCGGGGAAGTGCAAACGTACAGGTTTTCGGCCGAAAACGCGTTTTCCGGCGAAAACGCACACCACGGCTCTTTCTGAGAAAAAGCAAGCACGGAGGACGAGAACCGCTTTTGCCCTGCGTAGCGTTCCGGGCAGCGGGTAGAACCAGGCAGAGAATTCCCGGCTAGCAGCTTCCCTGTGGCGGGGAAGTGCAAACGTACACGTTTTCGGCCGAAAACGCGTTTTCCGGCGAAAACGCACACCACGGCTCTTTCTGAGAAAAAGCAAGCACGGAGGACGAGAACCGCTTTTGCCCTGCGTAGCGTTCCGGGCAGCGGGTAGAACCAGGCAGAGAATTCCCGGCTAGCAGCTGCCCTGTGGCGGGGAAGTGCAAACGTACACGTTTTCGGCCGAAAACGCGTTTTCCGGCGAAAACGCACACCACGGCTCTTTCTGAGAAAAAGCAAGCACGGAGGACGAGAACCGCTTTTGCCCTGCGTAGCGTTCCGGGCAGCGGGTAGAACCAGGCAGAGAATTCCCGGCTAGCAGCTTCCCTGTGGCGGGGAAGTGCAAACGTACACGTTTTCGGCCGAAAACGCGTTTTCCGGCGAAAACGCACACCACGGCTCTTTCTGAGAAAAAGCAAGCACGGAGGACGAGAACCGCTTTTGCCCTGCGTAGCGTTCCGGGCAGCGGGTAGAACCAGGCAGAGAATTCCCGGCTAGCAGCTTCCCTGTGGCGGGGAAGTGCAAACGTACACGTTTTCGGCCGAAAACGCGTTTTCCGGCGAAAACGCACACCACGGCTCTTTCTGAGAAAAAGCAAGCACGGAGGACGAGAACCGCTTTTGCCCTGCGTAGCGTTCCGGGCAGCGGGTAGAACCAGGCAGAGAATTCCCGGCTAGCAGCTTCCCTGTGGCGGGGAAGTGCAAACGTACACGTTTTCGGCCGAAAACGCGTTTTCCGGCGAAAACGCACACCACGGCTCTTTCTGAGAAAAAGCAAGCACGGAGGACGAGAACCGCTTTTGCCCTGCGTAGCGTTCCGGGCAGCGGGTAGAACCAGGCAG
The DNA here is from genome assembly GCF_965140245.1 of Athene noctua. NCBI lineage: Eukaryota > Metazoa > Chordata > Aves > Strigiformes > Strigidae > Athene > Athene noctua. The sequence goes on along the minus strand of NW_027437921.1, from coordinate 14,583 downwards.
AGAATTCCCGGCTAGCAGCTTCCCTGTGGCGGGGAAGTGCAAACGTACACGTTTTCGGCCGAAAACGCGTTTTCCGGCGAAAACGCACACCACGGCTCTTTCTGAGAAAAAGCAAGCACGGAGGACGAGAACCGCTTTTGCCCTGCGTAGCGTTCCGGGCAGCGGGTAGAACCAGGCAGAGAATTCCCGGCTAGCAGCTTCCCTGTGGCGGGGAAGTGCAAACGTACACGTTTTCAGCCGAAAACGCGTTTTCCGGCGAAATCGCACACCACGGCTCTTTCTGAGAAAAAGCAAGCACGGAGGACGAGAACCGCTTTTGCCCTGCGTAGCGTTCCGGGCAGCGGGTAGAACCAGGCAGAGAATTCCCGGCTAGCAGCTTCCCTGTGGCGGGGAAGTGCAAACGTACACGTTTTCGGCCGAAAACGCGTTTTCCGGCGAAAACGCACACCACGGCTCTTTCTGAGAAAAAGCAAGCACGGAGGACGAGAACCGCTTTTGCCCTGCGTAGCGTTCCGGGCAGCGGGTAGAACCAGGCAGAGAATTCCCGGCTAGCAGCTTCCCTGTGGCGGGGAAGTGCAAACGTACACGTTTTCGGCCGAAAACGCGTTTTCCGGCGAAAACGCACACCACGGCTCTTTCTGAGAAAAAGCAAGCACGGAGGACGAGAACCGCTTTTGCCCTGCGTAGCGTTCCGGGCAGCGGGTAGAACCAGGCAGAGAATTCCCGGCTAGCAGCTTCCCTGTGGCGGGGAAGTGCAAACGTACACGTTTTCGGCCGAAAACGCGTTTTCCGGCGAAAACGCACACCACGGCTCTTTCTGAGAAAAAGCAAGCACGGAGGACGAGAACCGCTTTTGCCCTGCGTAGCGTTCCGGGCAGCGGGTAGAACCAGGCAGAGAATTCCCGGCTAGCAGCTTCCCTGTGGCGGGGAAGTGCAAACGTACACGTTTTCGGCCGAAAACGCGTTTTCCGGCGAAAACGCACACCACGGCTCTTTCTGAGAAAAAGCAAGCACGGAGGACGAGAACCGCTTTTGCCCTGCGTAGCGTTCCGGGCAGCGGGTAGAACCAGGCAGAGAATTCCCGGCTAGCAGCTTCCCTGTGGCGGGGAAGTGCAAACGTACACGTTTTCGGCCGAAAACGCGTTTTCCGGCGAAAACGCACACCACGGCTCTTTCTGAGAAAAAGCAAGCACGGAGGACGAGAACCGCTTTTGCCCTGCGTAGCGTTCCGGGCAGCGGGTAGAACCAGGCAGAGAATTCCCGGCTAGCAGCTTCCCTGTGGCGGGGAAGTGCAAACGTACACGTTTTCGGCCGAAAACGCGTTTTCCGGCGAAAACGCACACCACGGCTCTTTCTGAGAAAAAGCAAGCACGGAGGACGAGAACCGCTTTTGCCCTGCGTAGCGTTCCGGGCAGCGGGTAGAACCAGGCAGAGAATTCCCGGCTAGCAGCTTCCCTGTGGCGGGGAAGTGCAAACGTACACGTTTTCGGCCGAAAACGCGTTTTCCGGCGAAAACGCACACCACGGCTCTTTCTGAGAAAAAGCAAGCACGGAGGACGAGAACCGCTTTTGCCCTGCGTAGCGTTCCGGGCAGCGGGTAGAACCAGGCAGAGAATTCCCGGCTAGCAGCTTCCCTGTGGCGGGGAAGTGCAAACGTACACGTTTTCGGCCGAAAACGCGTTTTCCGGCGAAAACGCACACCACGGCTCTTTCTGAGAAAAAGCAAGCACGGAGGACGAGAACCGCTTTTGCCCTGCGTAGCGTTCCGGGCAGCGGGTAGAACCAGGCAGAGAATTCCCGGCTAGCAGCTTCCCTGTGGCGGGGAAGTGCAAACGTACACGTTTTCGGCCGAAAACGCGTTTTCCGGCGAAAACGCACACCACGGCTCTTTCTGAGAAAAAGCAAGCACGGAGGACGAGAACCGCTTTTGCCCTGCGTAGCGTTCCGGGCAGCGGGTAGAACCAGGCAGAGAATTCCCGGCTAGCAGCTTCCCTGTGGCGGGGAAGTGCAAACGTACACGTTTTCGGCCGAAAACGCGTTTTCCGGCGAAAACGCACACCACGGCTCTTTCTGAGAAAAAGCAAGCACGGAGGACGAGAACCGCTTTTGCCCTGCGTAGCGTTCCGGGCAGCGGGTAGAACCAGGCAGAGAATTCCCGGCTAGCAGCTTCCCTGTGGCGGGGAAGTGCAAACGTACACGTTTTCGGCCGAAAACGCGTTTTCCGGCGAAAACGCACACCACGGCTCTTTCTGAGAAAAAGCAAGCACGGAGGACGAGAACCGCTTTTGCCCTGCGTAGCGTTCCGGGCAGCGGGTAGAACCAGGCAGAGAATTCCCGGCTAGCAGCTTCCCTGTGGCGGGGAAGTGCAAACGTACACGTTTTCGGCCGAAAACGCGTTTTCCGGCGAAAACGCACACCACGGCTCTTTCTGAGAAAAAGCAAGCACGGAGGACGAGAACCGCTTTTGCCCTGCGTAGCGTTCCGGGCAGCGGGTAGAACCAGGCAGAGAATTCCCGGCTAGCAGCTTCCCTGTGGCGGGGAAGTGCAAACGTACACGTTTTCGGCCGAAAACGCGTTTTCCGGCGAAAACGCACACCACGGCTCTTTCTGAGAAAAAGCAAGCACGGAGGACGAGAACCGCTTTTGCCCTGCGTAGCGTTCCGGGCAGCGGGTAGAACCAGGCAGAGAATTCCCGGCTAGCAGCTTCCCTGTGGCGGGGAAGTGCAAACGTACACGTTTTCGGCCGAAAACGCGTTTTCCGGCGAAAACGCACACCACGGCTCTTTCTGAGAAAAAGCAAGCACGGAGGACGAGAACCGCTTTTGCCCTGCGTAGCGTTCCGGGCAGCGGGTAGAACCAGGCAGAGAATTCCCGGCTAGCAGCTTCCCTGTGGCGGGGAAGTGCAAACGTACACGTTTTCGGCCGAAAACGCGTTTTCCGGCGAAAACGCACACCACGGCTCTTTCTGAGAAAAAGCAAGCACGGAGGACGAGAACCGCTTTTGCCCTGCGTAGCGTTCCGGGCAGCGGGTAGAACCAGGCAGAGAATTCCCGGCTAGCAGCTTCCCTGTGGCGGGGAAGTGCAAACGTACACGTTTTCGGCCGAAAACGCGTTTTCCGGCGAAAACGCACACCACGGCTCTTTCTGAGAAAAAGCAAGCACGGAGGACGAGAACCGCTTTTGCCCTGCGTAGCGTTCCGGGCAGCGGGTAGAACCAGGCAGAGAATTCCCGGCTAGCAGCTTCCCTGTGGCGGGGAAGTGCAAACGTACACGTTTTCGGCCGAAAACGCGTTTTCCGGCGAAAACGCACACCACGGCTCTTTCTGAGAAAAAGCAAGCACGGAGGACGAGAACCGCTTTTGCCCTGCGTAGCGTTCCGGGCAGCGGGTAGAACCAGGCAGAGAATTCCCGGCTAGCAGCTTCCCTGTGGCGGGGAAGTGCAAACGTACACGTTTTCGGCCGAAAACGCGTTTTCCGGCGAAAACGCACACCACGGCTCTTTCTGAGAAAAAGCAAGCACGGAGGACGAGAACCGCTTTTGCCCTGCGTAGCGTTCCGGGCAGCGGGTAGAACCAGGCAGAGAATTCCCGGCTAGCAGCTTCCCTGTGGCGGGGAAGTGCAAACGTACACGTTTTCGGCCGAAAACGCGTTTTCCGGCGAAAACGCACACCACGGCTCTTTCTGAGAAAAAGCAAGCACGGAGGACGAGAACCGCTTTTGCCCTGCGTAGCGTTCCGGGCAGCGGGTAGAACCAGGCAGAGAATTCCCGGCTAGCAGCTTCCCTGTGGCGGGGAAGTGCAAACGTACACGTTTTCGGCCGAAAACGCGTTTTCCGGCGAAAACGCACACCACGGCTCTTTCTGAGAAAAAGCAAGCACGGAGGACGAGAACCGCTTTTGCCCTGCGTAGCGTTCCGGGCAGCGGGTAGAACCAGGCAGAGAATTCCCGGCTAGCAGCTTCCCTGTGGCGGGGAAGTGCAAACGTACACGTTTTCGGCCGAAAACGCGTTTTCCGGCGAAAACGCACACCACGGCTCTTTCTGAGAAAAAGCAAGCACGGAGGACGAGAACCGCTTTTGCCCTGCGTAGCGTTCCGGGCAGCGGGTAGAACCAGGCAGAGAATTCCCGGCTAGCAGCTTCCCTGTGGCGGGGAAGTGCAAACGTACACGTTTTCGGCCGAAAACGCGTTTTCCGGCGAAAACGCACACCACGGCTCTTTCTGAGAAAAAGCAAGCACGGAGGACGAGAACCGCTTTTGCCCTGCGTAGCGTTCCGGGCAGCGGGTAGAACCAGGCAGAGAATTCCCGGCTAGCAGCTTCCCTGTGGCGGGGAAGTGCAAACGTACACGTTTTCGGCCGAAAACGCGTTTTCCGGCGAAAACGCACACCACGGCTCTTTCTGAGAAAAAGCAAGCACGGAGGACGAGAACCGCTTTTGCCCTGCGTAGCGTTCCGGGCAGCGGGTAGAACCAGGCAGAGAATTCCCGGCTAGCAGCTTCCCTGTGGCGGGGAAGTGCAAACGTACACGTTTTCGGCCGAAAACGCGTTTTCCGGCGAAAACGCACACCACGGCTCTTTCTGAGAAAAAGCAAGCACGGAGGACGAGAACCGCTTTTGCCCTGCGTAGCGTTCCGGGCAGCGGGTAGAACCAGGCAGAGAATTCCCGGCTAGCAGCTTCCCTGTGGCGGGGAAGTGCAAACGTACACGTTTTCGGCCGAAAACGCGTTTTCCGGCGAAAACGCACACCACGGCTCTTTCTGAGAAAAAGCAAGCACGGAGGACGAGAACCGCTTTTGCCCTGCGTAGCGTTCCGGGCAGCGGGTAGAACCAGGCAGAGAATTCCCGGCTAGCAGCTTCCCTGTGGCGGGGAAGTGCAAACGTACACGTTTTCGGCCGAAAACGCGTTTTCCGGCGAAAACGCACACCACGGCTCTTTCTGAGAAAAAGCAAGCACGGAGGACGAGAACCGCTTTTGCCCTGCGTAGCGTTCCGGGCAGCGGGTAGAACCAGGCAGAGAATTCCCGGCTAGCAGCTTCCCTGTGGCGGGGAAGTGCAAACGTACACGTTTTCGGCCGAAAACGCGTTTTCCGGCGAAAACGCACACCACGGCTCTTTCTGAGAAAAAGCAAGCACGGAGGACGAGAACCGCTTTTGCCCTGCGTAGCGTTCCGGGCAGCGGGTAGAACCAGGCAGAGAATTCCCGGCTAGCAGCTTCCCTGTGGCGGGGAAGTGCAAACGTACACGTTTTCGGCCGAAAACGCGTTTTCCGGCGAAAACGCACACCACGGCTCTTTCTGAGAAAAAGCAAGCACGGAGGACGAGAACCGCTTTTGCCCTGCGTAGCGTTCCGGGCAGCGGGTAGAACCAGGCAGAGAATTCCCGGCTAGCAGCTTCCCTGTGGCGGGGAAGTGCAAACGTACACGTTTTCGGCCGAAAACGCGTTTTCCGGCGAAAACGCACACCACGGCTCTTTCTGAGAAAAAGCAAGCACGGAGGACGAGAACCGCTTTTGCCCTGCGTAGCGTTCCGGGCAGCGGGTAGAACCAGGCAGAGAATTCCCGGCTAGCAGCTTCCCTGTGGCGGGGAAGTGCAAACGTACACGTTTTCGGCCGAAAACGCGTTTTCCGGCGAAAACGCACACCACGGCTCTTTCTGAGAAAAAGCAAGCACGGAGGACGAGAACCGCTTTTGCCCTGCGTAGCGTTCCGGGCAGCGGGTAGAACCAGGCAGAGAATTCCCGGCTAGCAGCTTCCCTGTGGCGGGGAAGTGCAAACGTACACGTTTTCGGCCGAAAACGCGTTTTCCGGCGAAAACGCACACCACGGCTCTTTCTGAGAAAAAGCAAGCACGGAGGACGAGAACCGCTTTTGCCCTGCGTAGCGTTCCGGGCAGCGGGTAGAACCAGGCAGAGAATTCCCGGCTAGCAGCTTCCCTGTGGCGGGGAAGTGCAAACGTACACGTTTTCGGCCGAAAACGCGTTTTCCGGCGAAAACGCACACCACGGCTCTTTCTGAGAAAAAGCAAGCACGGAGGACGAGAACCGCTTTTGCCCTGCGTAGCGTTCCGGGCAGCGGGTAGAACCAGGCAGAGAATTCCCGGCTAGCAGCTTCCCTGTGGCGGGGAAGTGCAAACGTACACGTTTTCGGCCGAAAACGCGTTTTCCGGCGAAAACGCACACCACGGCTCTTTCTGAGAAAAAGCAAGCACGGAGGACGAGAACCGCTTTTGCCCTGCGTAGCGTTCCGGGCAGCGGGTAGAACCAGGCAGAGAATTCCCGGCTAGCAGCTTCCCTGTGGCGGGGAAGTGCAAACGTACACGTTTTCGGCCGAAAACGCGTTTTCCGGCGAAAACGCACACCACGGCTCTTTCTGAGAAAAAGCAAGCACGGAGGACGAGAACCGCTTTTGCCCTGCGTAGCGTTCCGGGCAGCGGGTAGAACCAGGCAGAGAATTCCCGGCTAGCAGCTTCCCTGTGGCGGGGAAGTGCAAACGTACACGTTTTCGGCCGAAAACGCGTTTTCCGGCGAAAACGCACACCACGGCTCTTTCTGAGAAAAAGCAAGCACGGAGGACGAGAACCGCTTTTGCCCTGCGTAGCGTTCCGGGCAGCGGGTAGAACCAGGCAGAGAATTCCCGGCTAGCAGCTTCCCTGTGGCGGGGAAGTGCAAACGTACACGTTTTCGGCCGAAAACGCGTTTTCCGGCGAAAACGCACACCACGGCTCTTTCTGAGAAAAAGCAAGCACGGAGGACGAGAACCGCTTTTGCCCTGCGTAGCGTTCCGGGCAGCGGGTAGAACCAGGCAGAGAATTCCCGGCTAGCAGCTTCCCTGTGGCGGGGAAGTGCAAACGTACACGTTTTCGGCCGAAAACGCGTTTTCCGGCGAAAACGCACACCACGGCTCTTTCTGAGAAAAAGCAAGCACGGAGGACGAGAACCGCTTTTGCCCTGCGTAGCGTTCCGGGCAGCGGGTAGAACCAGGCAGAGAATTCCCGGCTAGCAGCTTCCCTGTGGCGGGGAAGTGCAAACGTACACGTTTTCGGCCGAAAACGCGTTTTCCGGCGAAAACGCACACCACGGCTCTTTCTGAGAAAAAGCAAGCACGGAGGACGAGAACCGCTTTTGCCCTGCGTAGCGTTCCGGGCAGCGGGTAGAACCAGGCAGAGAATTCCCGGCTAGCAGCTTCCCTGTGGCGGGGAAGTGCAAACGTACACGTTTTCGGCCGAAAACGCGTTTTCCGGCGAAAACGCACACCACGGCTCTTTCTGAGAAAAAGCAAGCACGGAGGACGAGAACCGCTTTTGCCCTGCGTAGCGTTCCGGGCAGCGGGTAGAACCAGGCAGAGAATTCCCGGCTAGCAGCTTCCCTGTGGCGGGGAAGTGCAAACGTACACGTTTTCGGCCGAAAACGCGTTTTCCGGCGAAAACGCACACCACGGCTCTTTCTGAGAAAAAGCAAGCACGGAGGACGAGAACCGCTTTTGCCCTGCGTAGCGTTCCGGGCAGCGGGTAGAACCAGGCAGAGAATTCCCGGCTAGCAGCTTCCCTGTGGCGGGGAAGTGCAAACGTACACGTTTTCGGCCGAAAACGCGTTTTCCGGCGAAAACGCACACCACGGCTCTTTCTGAGAAAAAGCAAGCACGGAGGACGAGAACCGCTTTTGCCCTGCGTAGCGTTCCGGGCAGCGGGTAGAACCAGGCAGAGAATTCCCGGCTAGCAGCTTCCCTGTGGCGGGGAAGTGCAAACGTACACGTTTTCGGCCGAAAACGCGTTTTCCGGCGAAAACCACACCACGGCTCTTTCTGAGAAAAAGCAAGCACGGAGGACGAGAACCGCTTTTGCCCTGCGTAGCGTTCCGGGCAGCGGGTAGAACCAGGCAGAGAATTCCCGGCTAGCAGCTTCCCTGTGGCGGGGAAGTGCAAACGTACACGTTTTCGGCCGAAAACGCGTTTTCCGGCGAAAACGCACACCACGGCTCTTTCTGAGAAAAAGCAAGCACGGAGGACGAGAACCGCTTTTGCCCTGCGTAGCGTTCCGGGCAGCGGGTAGAACCAGGCAGAGAATTCCCGGCTAGCAGCTTCCCTGTGGCGGGGAAGTGCAAACGTACACGTTTTCGGCCGAAAACGCGTTTTCCGGCGAAAAGGCACACCACGGCTCTTTCGGAGAAAAAGCAAGCACGGAGGACGAGAACCGCTTTTGCCCTGCGTAGCGTTCCGGGCAGCGGGTAGAACCAGGCAGAGAATTCCCGGCTAGCAGCTTCCCTGTGGCGGGGAAGTGCAAACGTACACGTTTTCGGCCGAAAACGCGTTTTCCGGCGAAAGCGCACACCACGGCTCTTTCTGAGAAAAAGCAAGCACGGAGGACGAGAACCGCTTTTGCCCTGCGTAGCGTTCCGGGCAGCGGGTAGAACCAGGCAGAGAATTCCCGGCTAGCAGCTTCCCTGTGGCGGGGAAGTGCAAACGTACACGTTTTCGGCCGAAAACGCGTTTTCCGGCCAAAACGCACACCACGGCTCTTTCGGAGAAAAAGCAAGCACGGAGGACGAGAACCGCTTTTGCCCTGCGTAGCGTTCCGGGCAGCGGGTAGAACCAGGCAGAGAATTCCCGGCTAGCAGCTTCCCTGTGGCGGGGAAGTGCAAACGTACACGTTTTCGGCCGAAAACGCGTTTTCCGGCGAAAAGGCACACCACGGCTCTTTCTGAGAAAAAGCAAGCACGGAGGACGAGAACCGCTTTTGCCCTGCGTAGCGTTCCGGGCAGCGGGTAGAACCAGGCAGAGAATTCCCGGCTAGCAGCTTCCCTGTGGCGGGGAAGTGCAAACGTACACGTTTTCGGCCGAAAACGCGTTTTCCGGCGAAAACGCACACCACGGCTCTTTCTGAGAAAAAGCAAGCACGGAGGACGAGAACCGCTTTTGCCCTGCGTAGCGTTCCGGGCAGCGGGTAGAACCAGGCAGAGAATTCCCGGCTAGCAGCTTCCCTGTGGCGGGGAAGTGCAAACGTACACGTTTTCGGCCGAAAACGCGTTTTCCGGCCAAAACGCACACCACGGCTCTTTCTGAGAAAAAGCAAGCACGGAGGACGAGAACCGCTTTTGCCCTGCGTAGCGTTCCGGGCAGCGGGTAGAACCAGGCAGAGAATTCCCGGCTAGCAGCTTCCCTGTGGCGGGGAAGTGCAAACGTACACGTTTTCGGCCGAAAACGCGTTTTCCGGCGAAATCGCACACCACGGCTCTTTCTGAGAATAAGCAAGCACGGAGGACGAGAACCGCTTTTGCCCTGCGTAGCGTTCCGGGCAGCGGGTAGAACCAGGCAGAGAATTCCCGGCTAGCAGCTTCCCTGTGGCGGGGAAGTGCAAACGTACACGTTTTCGGCCGAAAACGCGTTTTCCGGCGAAATCGCACACCACGGCTCTTTCTGAGAAAAAGCAAGCACGGAGGACGAGAATCGCTTTTGCCCTGCGTAGCGTTCCGGGCAGCGGGTAGAACCAGGCAGAGAATTCCCGGCTAGCAGCTTCCCTGTGGCGGGGAAGTGCAAACGTACACGTTTTCGGCCGAAAACGCGTTTTCCAGCGAAAGCGCACACCACGGCTCTTTCTGAGAAAAAGCAAGCACGGAGGACGAGAACCGCTTTTGCCCTGCGTAGCGTTCCGGGCAGCGGGTAGAACCAGGCAGAGAATTCCCGGCTAGCAGCTTCCCTGTGGCGGGGAAGTGCAAACGTACACGTTTTCGGCCGAAAACGCGTTTTCCGGCGAAAGCGCACACCACGGCTCTTTCTGAGAAAAAGCAAGCACGGAGGACGAGAACCGCTTTTGCCCTGCGTAGCGTTCCGGGCAGCGGGTAGAACCAGGCAGAGAATTCCCGGCTAGCAGCTTCCCTGTGGCGGGGAAGTGCAAACGTACACGTTTTCGGCCGAAAACGCGTTTTCCGGCCAAAACGCACACCACGGCTCTTTCGGAGAAAAAGCAAGCACGGAGGACGAGAACCGCTTTTGCCCTGCGTAGCGTTCCGGGCAGCGGGTAGAACCAGGCAGAGAATTCCCGGCTAGCAGCTTCCCTGTGGCGGGGAAGTGCAAACGTACACGTTTTCGGCCGAAAACGCGTTTTCCGGCGAAATCGCACACCACGGCTCTTTCTGAGAAAAAGCAAGCACGGAGGACGAGAACCGCTTTTGCCCTGCGTAGCGTTCCGGGCAGCGGGTAGAACCAGGCAGAGAATTCCCGGCTAGCAGCTTCCCTGTGGCGGGGAAGTGCAAACGTACACGTTTTCGGCCGAAAACGCGTTTTCCGGCGAAAACGCACACCACGGCTCTTTCTGAGAAAAAGCAAGCACGGAGGACGAGAACCGCTTTTGCCCTGCGTAGCGTTCCGGGCAGCGGGTAGAACCAGGCAGAGAATTCCCGGCTAGCAGCTTCCCTGTGGCGGGGAAGTGCAAACGTACACGTTTTCGGCCGAAAACGCGTTTTCCGGCCAAAACGCACACCACGGCTCTTTCTGAGAAAAAGCAAGCACGGAGGACGAGAACCGCTTTTGCCCTGCGTAGCGTTCCGGGCAGCGGGTAGAACCAGGCAGAGAATTCCCGGCTAGCAGCTTCCCTGTGGCGGGGAAGTGCAAACGTACACGTTTTCGGCCGAAAACGCGTTTTCCGGCGAAAACGCACACCACGGCTCTTTCTGAGAAAAAGCAAGCACGGAGGACGAGAACCGCTTTTGCCCTGCGTAGCGTTCCGGGCAGCGGGTAGAACCAGGCAGAGAATTCCCGGCTAGCAGCTTCCCTGTGGCGGGGAAGTGCAAACGTACACGTTTTCGGCCGAAAACGCGTTTTCCGGCGAAAACGCACACCACGGCTCTTTCTGAGAAAAAGCAAGCACGGAGGACGAGAACCGCTTTTGCCCTGCGTAGCGTTCCGGGCAGCGGGTAGAACCAGGCAGAGAATTCCCGGCTAGCAGCTTCCCTGTGGCGGGGAAGTGCAAACGTACACGTTTTCGGCCGAAAACGCGTTTTCCGGCGAAATCGCACACCACGGCTCTTTCTGAGAAAAAGCAAGCACGGAGGACGAGAACCGCTTTTGCCCTGCGTAGCGTTCCGTGCAGCGGGTAGAACCAGGCAGAGAATTCCCGGCTAGCAGCTTCCCTGTGGCGGGGAAGTGCAAACGTACACGTTTTCGGCCGAAAACGCGTTTTCCGGCGAAAACGCACACCACGGCTCTTTCTGAGAAAAAGCAAGCACGGAGGACGAGAACCGCTTTTGCCCTGCGTAGCGTTCCGGGCAGCGGGTAGAACCAGGCAGAGAATTCCCGGCTAGCAGCTTCCCTGTGGCGGGGAAGTGCAAACGTACACGTTTTCGGCCGAAAACGCGTTTTCCGGCGAAAACGCACACCACGGCTCTTTCTGAGAAAAAGCAAGCACGGAGGACGAGAACCGCTTTTGCCCTGCGTAGCGTTCCGGGCAGCGGGTAGAACCAGGCAGAGAATTCCCGGCTAGCAGCTTCCCTGTGGCGGGGAAGTGCAAACGTACACGTTTTCGGCCGAAAACGCGTTTTCCGGCGAAATCGCACACCACTGCGCTTTCTGAGAAAAAGCAAGCACGGAGGACGAGAACCGCTTTTGCCCTGCGTAGCGTTCCGGGCAGCGGGTAGAACCAGGCAGAGAATTCCCGGCTAGCAGCTTCCCTGTGGCGGGGAAGTGCAAACGTACACGTTTTCGGCCGAAAACGCGTTTTCCGGCGAAAACGCACACCACGGCTCTTTCTGAGAAAAAGCAAGCACGGAGGACGAGAACCGCTTTTGCCCTGCGTAGCGTTCCGGGCAGCGGGTAGAACCAGGCAGAGAATTCCCGGCTAGCAGCTTCCCTGTGGCGGGGAAGTGCAAACGTACACGTTTTCGGCCGAAAACGCGTTTTCCGGCGAAATCGCACACCACGGCTCTTTCTGAGAAAAAGCAAGCACGGAGGACGAGAACCGCTTTTGCCCTGCGTAGCGTTCCGGGCAGCGGGTAGAACCAGGCAGAGAATTCCCGGCTAGCAGCTTCCCTGTGGCGGGGAAGTGCAAACGTACACGTTTTCGGCCGAAAACGCGTTTTCCGGCGAAAACGCACACCACGGCTCTTTCTGAGAAAAAGCAAGCACGGAGGACGAGAACCGCTTTTGCCCTGCATAGCGTTCCGGGCAGCGGGTAGAACCAGGCAGAGAATTCCCGGCTAGCAGCTTCCCTGTGGCGGGGAAGTGCAAACGTACACGTTTTCGGCCGAAAACGCGTTTTCCGGCGAAAACGCACACCACGGCTCTTTCTGAGAAAAAGCAAGCACGGAGGACGAGAACCGCTTTTGCCCTGCGTAGCGTTCCCGGCAGCGGGTAGAACCAGGCAGAGAATTCCCGGCTAGCAGCTTCCCTGTGGCGGGGAAGTGCAAACGTACACGTTTTCGGCCGAAAACGCGTTTTCCGGCGAAAACGCACACCACGGCTCTTTCTGAGAAAAAGCAAGCACGGAGGACGAGAACCGCTTTTGCCCTGCGTAGCGTTCCGGGCAGCGGGTAGAACCAGGCAGAGAATTCCCGGCTAGCAGCTTCCCTGTGGCGGGGAAGTGCAAACGTACACGTTTTCGGCCGAAAACGCGTTTTCCGGCGAAAGCGCACACCACGGCTCTTTCTGAGAAAAAGCAAGCACGGAGGACGAGAACCGCTTTTGCCCTGCGTAGCGTTCCGGGCAGCGGGTAGAACCAGGCAGAGAATTCCCGGCTAGCAGCTTCCCTGTGGCGGGGAAGTGCAAACGTACACGTTTTCGGCCGAAAACGCATTTTCCGGCGAAAACGCACACCACGGCTCTTTCTGAGAAAAAGCAAGCACGGAGGACGAGAACCGCTTTTGCCCTGCGTAGCGTTCCGGGCAGCGGGTAGAACCAGGCAGAGAATTCCCGGCTAGCAGCTTCCCTGTGGCGGGGAAGTGCAAACGTACACGTTTTCGGCCGAAAACGCGTTTTCCGGCGAAATCGCACACCACGGCTCTTTCTGAGAAAAAGCAAGCACGGAGGACGAGAACCGCTTTTGCCCTGCGTAGCGTTCCGTGCAGCGGGTAGAACCAGGCAGAGAATTCCCGGCTAGCAGCTTCCCTGTGGCGGGGAAGTGCAAACGTACACGTTTTCGGCCGAAAACGCGTTTTCCGGCGAAAACGCACACCACGGCTCTTTCTGAGAAAAAGCAAGCACGGAGGACGAGAACCGCTTTTGCCCTGCGTAGCGTTCCGGGCAGCGGGTAGAACCAGGCAGAGAATTCCCGGCTAGCAGCTTCCCTGTGGCGGGAAAGTGCAAACGTACACGTTTTCGGCCGAAAACGCGTTTTCCGGCGAAAACGCACACCACGGCTCTTTCTGAGAAAAAGCAAGCACGGAGGACGAGAACCGCTTTTGCCCTGCGTAGCGTTCCGGGCAGCGGGTAGAACCAGGCAGAGAATTCCCGGCTAGCAGCTTCCCTGTGGCGGGGAAGTGCAAACGTACACGTTTTCGGCCGAAAACGCGTTTTCCGGCGAAAACGCACACCACGGCTCTTTCTGAGAAAAAGCAAGCACGGAGGACGAGAACCGCTTTTGCCCTGCGTAGCGTTCCGGGCAGCGGGTAGAACCAGGCAGAGAATTCCCGGCTAGCAGCTTCCCTGTGGCGGGGAAGTGCAAACGTACACGTTTTCGGCCGAAAACGCGTTTTCCGGCGAAAACGCACACCACGGCTCTTTCTGAGAAAAAGCAAGCACGGAGGACGAGAACCGCTTTTGCCCTGCGTAGCGTTCCGGGCAGCGGGTAGAACCAGGCAGAGAATTCCCGGCTAGCAGCTTCCCTGTGGCGGGGAAGTGCAAACGTACACGTTTTCGGCCGAAAACGCGTTTTCCGGCGAAAACGCACACCACGGCTCTTTCTGAGAAAAAGCAAGCACGGAGGACGAGAACCGCTTTTGCCCTGCGTAGCGTTCCGGGCAGCGGGTAGAACCAGGCAGAGAATTCCCGGCTAGCAGCTTCCCTGTGGCGGGGAAGTGCAAACGTACACGTTTTCGGCCGAAAACGCGTTTTCCGGCGAAATCGCACACCACGGCTCTTTCTGAGATAAAGCAAGCACGGAGGACGAGAACCGCTTTTGCCCTGCGTAGCGTTCCGGGCAGCGGGTAGAACCAGGCAGAGAATTCCCGGCTAGCAGCTTCCCTGTGGCGGGGAAGTGCAAACGTACACGTTTTCGGCCGAAAACGCGTTTTCCGGCGAAAACGCACACCACGGCTCTTTCTGAGAAAAAGCAAGCACGGAGGACGAGAACCGCTTTTGCCCTGCGTAGCGTTCCGGGCAGCGGGTAGAACCAGGCAGAGAATTCCCGGCTAGCAGCTTCCCTGTGGCGGGGAAGTGCAAACGTACACGTTTTCGGCCGAAAACGCGTTTTCCGGCGAAAACGCACACCACGGCTCTTTCTGAGAAAAAGCAAGCACGGAGGACGAGAACCGCTTTTGCCCTGCGTAGCGTTCCGGGCAGCGGGTAGAACCAGGCAGAGAATTCCCGGCTAGCAGCTTCCCTGTGGCGGGGAAGTGCAAACGTACACGTTTTCGGCCGAAAACGCGTTTTCCGGCGAAAACG
>NW_027437920.1:0-72253 GCF_965140245.1 Athene noctua | reverse complement strand
GCAGCTTCCCTGTGGCGGGGAAGTGCAAACGTACACGTTTTCGGCCGAAAACGCGTTTTCCGGCGAAAACGCACACCACGGCTCTTTCTGAGAAAAAGCAAGCACGGAGGACGAGAACCGCTTTTGCCCTGCGTAGCGTTCCGGGCAGCGGGTAGAACCAGGCAGAGAATTCCCGGCTAGCAGCTTCCCTGTGGCGGGGAAGTGCAAACGTACACGTTTTCGGCCGAAAACGCGTTTTCCGGCGAAAACGCACACCACGGCTCTTTCTGAGAAAAAGCAAGCACGGAGGACGAGAACCGCTTTTGCCCTGCGTAGCGTTCCGGGCAGCGGGTAGAACCAGGCAGAGAATTCCCGGCTAGCAGCTTCCCTGTGGCGGGGAAGTGCAAACGTACACGTTTTTGGCCGAAAACGCGTTTTCCGGCGAAAACTCACACCACGGCTCTTTCAGAGAAAAAGCAAGCACGGAGGACGAGAACCGCTTTTGCCCTGCGTAGCGTTCCGGGCAGCGGGTAGAACCAGGCAGAGAATTCCCGGCTAGCAGCTTCCCTGTGGCGGGGAAGTGCAAACGTACACGTTTTCGGCCGAAAACGCGTTTTCCGGCGAAATCGCACACCACGGCTCTTTCTGAGAAAAAGCAAGCACGGAGGACGAGAACCGCTTTTGCCCTGCGTAGCGTTCCGGGCAGCGGGTAGAACCAGGCAGAGAATTCCCGGCTAGCAGCTTCCCTGTGGCGGGGAAGTGCAAACGTACACGTTTTCGGACGAAAACGCGTTTTCCGGCGAAAACGCACACCACGGCTCTTTCTGAGGAAAAGCAAGCACGGAGGACGAGAACCGCTTTTGCCCTGCATAGCGTTCCGGGCAGCGGGTAGAACCAGGCAGAGAATTCCCGGCTAGCAGCTTCCCTGTGGCGGGGAAGTGCAAACGTACACGTTTTCGGCCGAAAACGCGTTTTCCGGCGAAAACGCACACCACGGCTCTTTCTGAGAAAAAGCAAGCACGGAGGACGAGAACCGCTTTTGCCCTGCGTAGCGTTCCGGGCAGCGGGTAGAACCAGGCAAAGAATTCCCGGCTAGCAGCTTCCCTGTGGCGGGGAAGTGCAAACGTACACGTTTTCGGCCGAAAACGCGTTTTCCGGCGAAATCGCACACCACGGCTCTTTCAGAGAAAAAGCAAGCACGGAGGACGAGAACCGCTTTTGCCCTGCGTAGCGTTCCGGGCAGCGGGTAGAACCAGGCAGAGAATTCCCGGCTAGCAGCTTCCCTGTGGCGGGGAAGTGCAAACGTACACGTTTTCGGCCGAAAACGCGTTTTCCGGCGAAAACGCACACCACGGCTCTTTCTGAGAAAAAGCAAGCACGGAGGACGAGAACCGCTTTTGCCCTGCGTAGCGTTCCAGGCAGCGGGTAGAACCAGGCAGAGAATTCCCGGCTAGCAGCTTCCCTGTGGCGGGGAAGTGCAAACGTACACATTTTCGGCCGAAAACGCGTTTTCCGGCGAAAACTCACACCACGGCTCTTTCAGAGAAAAAGCAAGCACGGAGGACGAGAACCGCTTTTGCCCTGCGTAGCGTTCCGGGCAGCGGGTAGAACCAGGCAGAGAATTCCCGGCTAGCAGCTTCCCTGTGGCGGGGAAGTGCAAACGTACACGTTTTCGGCCGAAAACGCGTTTTCCGGCGAAAACGCACACCACGGCTCTTTCTGAGAAAAAGCAAGCACGGAGGACGAGAACCGCTTTTGCCCTGCGTAGCGTTCCGGGCAGCGGGTAGAACCAGGCAGAGAATTCCCGGCTAGCAGCTTCCCTGTGGCTGGGAAGTGCAAACGTACACGTTTTCCGCCGAAAACGCGTTTTCCGGCGAAAACTCACACCACGACTCTTTCAGAGAAAAAGCAAGCACGGAGGACGAGAACCGCTTTTGCCCTGCGTAGCGTTCCGGGCAGCGGGTAGAACCAGGCAGAGAATTCCCGGCTAGCAGCTTCCCTGTGGCGGGGAAGTGCAAACGTACACGTTTTTGGCCGAAAACGCGTTTTCCGGCGAAAACTCACACCACGGCTCTTTCAGAGAAAAAGCAAGCACGGAGGACGAGAACCGCTTTTGCCCTGCGTAGCGTTCCGGGCAGCGGGTAGAACCAGGCAGAGAATTCCCGGCTAGCAGCTTCCCTGTGGCGGGGAAGTGCAAACGTACACGTTTTCGGCCGAAAACGCGTTTTCCGGCGAAATCGCACACCACGGCTCTTTCTGAGAAAAAGCAAGCACGGAGGACGAGAACCGCTTTTGCCCTGCGTAGCGTTCCGGGCAGCGGGTAGAACCAGGCAGAGAATTCCCGGCTAGCAGCTTCCCTGTGGCGGGGAAGTGCAAACGTACACGTTTTCGGCCGAAAACGCGTTTTCCGGCGAAAACGCACACCACGGCTCTTTCTGAGAAAAAGCAAGCACGGAGGACGAGAACCGCTTTTGCCCTGCGTAGCGTTCCGGGCAGCGGGTAGAACCAGGCAGAGAATTCCCGGCTAGCAGCTTCCCTGTGGCGGGGAAGTGCAAACGTACACGTTTTCGGCCGAAAACGCGTTTTCCGGCGAAAACGCACACCACGGCTCTTTCTGAGAAAAAGCAAGCACGGAGGACGAGAACCGCTTTTGCCCTGCGTAGCGTTCCGGGCAGCGGGTAGAACCAGGCAGAGAATTCCCGGCTAGCAGCTTCCCTGTGGCGGGGAAGTGCAAACGTACACGTTTTCGGCCGAAAACGCGTTTTACGGCGAAAACGCACACCACGGCTCTTCCTGAGGAAAAGCAAGCACGGAGGACGAGAACCGCTTTTGCCCTGCGTAGCGTTCCGGGCAGCGGGTAGAACCAGGCAGAGAATTCCCGGCTAGCAGCTTCCCTGTGGCGGGGAAGTGCAAACGTACACGTTTTCGGTGAAAACGCGTTTTCCGGCGAAATCGCACACCACGGCTCTTTCTGAGAAAAAGCAAGCACGGAGGACGAGAACCGCTTTTGCCCTGCGTAGCGTTCCGGGCAGCGGGTAGAACCAGGCAGAGAATTCCCGGCTAGCAGCTTCCCTGTGGCGGGGAAGTGCAAACGTACACGTTTTCGGCCGAAAACGCGTTTTCCGGCGAAAACGCACACCACGGCTCTTTCTGAGAAAAAGCAAGCACGGAGGACGAGAACCGCTTTTGCCCTGCGTAGCGTTCCGGGCAGCGGGTAGAACCAGGCAGAGAATTCCCGGCTAGCAGCTTCCCTGTGGCGGGGAAGTGCAAACGTACACGTTTTCGGCCGAAAACGCGTTTTCCGGCGAAAACGCACACCACGGCTCTTTCTGAGAAAAAGCAAGCACGGAGGACGAGAACCGCTTTTGCCCTGCGTAGCGTTCCGGGCAGCGGGTAGAACCAGGCAGAGAATTCCCGGCTAGCAGCTTCCCTGTGGCGGGGAAGTGCAAACGTACACGTTTTCGGCCGAAAACGCGTTTTCCGGCGAAAGCGCACACCACGGCTCTTCCTGAGGAAAAGCAAGCACGGAGGACGAGAACCGCTTTTGCCCTGCGTAGCGTTCCGGGCAGCGGGTAGAACCAGGCAGAGAATTCCCGGCTAGCAGCTTCCCTGTGGCGGGGAAGTGCAAACGTACACGTTTTCGGCCGAAAACTCGTTTTCCGGCGAAAACGCACACCACGGCTCTTTCTGAGAAAAAGCAAGCACGGAGGACGAGAACCGCTTTTGCCCTGCGTAGCGTTCCGGGCAGCGGGTAGAACCAGGCAGAGAATTCCCGGCTAGCAGCTTCCCTGTGGCGGGGAAGTGCAAACGTACACGTTTTCGGCCGAAAACGCGTTTTCCGGCGAAAACGCATACCACGGCTCTTTCAGAGAAAAAGCAAGCACGGAGGACGAGAACCGCTTTTGCCCTGCGTAGCGTTCCGGGCAGCGGGTAGAACCAGGCAGAGAATTCCCGGCTAGCAGCTTCCCTGTGGCGGGGAAGTGCAAACGTACACGTTTTCGGCCGAAAACGCGTTTTCCGGCGAAAACGCACACCACGGCTCTTTCTGAGAAAAAGCAAGCACGGAGGACGAGAACCGCTTTTGCCCTGCGTAGCGTTCCGGGCAGCGGGTAGAACCAGGCAGAGAATTCCCGGCTAGCAGCTTCCCTGTGGCGGGGAAGTGCAAACGTACACGTTTTCGGCCGAAAACGCGTTTTCCGGCGAAAACGCACACCACGGCTCTTTCTGAGAAAAAG
The DNA here is from genome assembly GCF_965140245.1 of Athene noctua. NCBI lineage: Eukaryota > Metazoa > Chordata > Aves > Strigiformes > Strigidae > Athene > Athene noctua. The sequence continues at coordinate 68,039 of NW_027437920.1, read as the reverse complement.
CAAGCACGGAGGACGAGAACCGCTTTTGCCCTGCGTAGCGTTCCGGGCAGCGGGTAGAACCAGGCAGAGAATTCCCGGCTAGCAGCTTCCCTGTGGCGGGGAAGTGCAAACGTACACGTTTTCGGCCGAAAACGCGTTTTCCGGCGAAAGCGCACACCACGGCTCTTCCTGAGGAAAAGCAAGCACGGAGGACGAGAACCGCTTTTGCCCTGCGTAGCGTTCCGGGCAGCGGGTAGAACCAGGCAGAGAATTCCCGGCTAGCAGCTTCCCTGTGGCGGGGAAGTGCAAACGTACACGTTTTCGGCCGAAAACTCGTTTTCCGGCGAAAACGCACACCACGGCTCTTTCTGAGAAAAAGCAAGCACGGAGGACGAGAACCGCTTTTGCCCTGCGTAGCGTTCCGGGCAGCGGGTAGAACCAGGCAGAGAATTCCCGGCTAGCAGCTTCCCTGTGGCGGGGAAGTGCAAACGTACACGTTTTCGGCCGAAAACGCGTTTTCCGGCGAAAACGCACACCACGGCTCTTTCTGAGAAAAAGCAAGCACGGAGGACGAGAACCGCTTTTGCCCTGCGTAGCGTTCCGGGCAGCGGGTAGAACCAGGCAGAGAATTCCCGGCTAGCAGCTTCCCTGTGGCGGGGAAGTGCAAACGTACACGTTTTCGGCCGAAAACGCGTTTTCCGGCGAAAACGCACACCACGGCTCTTTCTGAGAAAAAGCAAGCACGGAGGACGAGAACCGCTTTTGCCCTGCGTAGCGTTCCGGGCAGCGGGTAGAACCAGGCAGAGAATTCCCGGCTAGCAGCTTCCCTGTGGCGGGGAAGTGCAAACGTACACGTTTTCGGCCGAAAACGCGTTTTCCGGCGAAAACGCACACCACGGCTCTTTCTGAGAAAAAGCAAGCACGGAGGACGAGAACCGCTTTTGCCCTGCGTAGCGTTCCGGGCAGCGGGTAGAACCAGGCAGAGAATTCCCGGCTAGCAGCTTCCCTGTGGCGGGGAAGTGCAAACGTACACGTTTTCGGCCGAAAACGCGTTTTCCGGCGAAAACGCACACCACGGCTCTTTCTGAGAAAAAGCAAGCACGGAGGACGAGAACCGCTTTTGCCCTGCGTAGCGTTCCGGGCAGCGGGTAGAACCAGGCAGAGAATTCCCGGCTAGCAGCTTCCCTGTGGCGGGGAAGTGCAAACGTACACGTTTTTGGCCGAAAAAGCGTTTTCCGGCGAAATCGCACACCACGGCTCTTTCTGAGAAAAAGCAAGCACGGAGGACGAGAACCGCTTTTGCCCTGCGTAGCGTTCCGGGCAGCGGGTAGAACCAGGCAGAGAATTCCCGGCTAGCAGCTTCCCTGTGGCGGGGAAGTGCAAACGTACACGTTTTCGGCCGAAAACACGTTTTCCGGCGAAATCGCACACCACGTCTCTTTCTGAGAAAAAGCAAGCACGGAGGACGAGAACCGCTTTTGCCCTGCGTAGCGTTCCGGGCAGCGGGTAGAACCAGGCAGAGAATTCCCGGCTAGCAGCTTCCCTGTGGCGGGGAAGTGCAAACGTACACGTTTTCGGCCGAAAACGCGTTTTCCGGCGAAATCGCACACCACGGCTCTTTCTGAGAAAAAGCACGCACGGAGGACGAGAACCGCTTTTGCCCTGCGTAGCGTTCCGGGCAGCGGGTAGAACCAGGCAGAGAATTCCCGGCTAGCAGCTTCCCTGTGGCGGGGAAGTGCAAACGTACACGTTTTCGGCCGAAAACGCGTTTTCCGGCGAAAACGCACACCACGGCTCTTTCTGAGAAAAAGCAAGCACGGAGGACGAGAACCGCTTTTGCCCTGCGTAGCGTTCCGGGCAGCGGGTAGAACCAGGCAGAGAATTCCCGGCTAGCAGCTTCCCTGTGGCGGGGAAGTGCAAACGTACACGTTTTCGGCCGAAAACGCGTTTTCCGGCGAAAACGCACACCACGGCTCTTTCTGAGAAAAAGCAAGCACGGAGGACGAGAACCGCTTTTGCCCTGCGTAGCGTTCCGGGCAGCGGGTAGAACCAGGCAGAGAATTCCCGGCTAGCAGCTTCCCTGTGGCGGGGAAGTGCAAACGTACACGTTTTCGGCCGAAAACGCGTTTTCCGGCGAAAACGCACACCACGGCTCTTTCTGAGAAAAAGCAAGCACGGAGGACGAGAACCGCTTTTGCCCTGCGTAGCGTTCCGGGCAGCGGGTAGAACCAGGCAGAGAATTCCCGGCTAGCAGCTTCCCTGTGGCGGGGAAGTGCAAACGTACACGTTTTCGGCCGAAAACGCGTTTTCCGGCGAAATCGCACACCACGGCTCTTTCTGAGAAAAAGCAAGCACGGAGGACGAGAACCGCTTTTGCCCTGCGTAGCGTTCCGGGCAGCGGGTAGAACCAGGCAGAGAATTCCCGGCTAGCAGCTTCCCTGTGGCGGGGAAGTGCAAACGTACACGTTTTCGGCCGAAAACGCGTTTTCCTGCGAAAACGCACACCACGGCTCTTTCTGAGAAAAAGCAAGCACGGAGGACGAGAACCGCTTTTGCCCTGCGTAGCGTTCCGCGCAGCGGGTAGAACCAGGCAGAGAATTCCCGGCTAGCAGCTTCCCTGTGGCGGGGAAGTGCAAGCGTACACGTTTTCGGCCGAAAACGCGTTTTCCGGCGAAAACGCACACCACGGCTCTTTCTGAGAAAAAGCAAGCACGGAGGACGAGAACCGCTTTTGCCCTGCGTAGCGTTCCGGGCAGCGGGTAGAACCAGGCAGAGAATTCCCGGCTAGCAGCTTCCCTGTGGCGGGGAAGTGCAAACGTACACGTTTTTGGCCGAAAACGCGTTTTCCGGCGAAAACGCACACCACGGCTCTTTCTGAGAAAAAGCAAGCACGGAGGACGAGAACCGCTTTTGCCCTGCGTAGCGTTCCGGGCAGCGGGTAGAACCAGGCAGAGAATTCCCGGCTAGCAGCTTCCCTGTGGCGGGGAAGTGCAAACGTACACGTTTTCGGCCGAAAACGCGTTTTCCGGCGAAAACGCACACCACGGCTCTTTCTGAGAAAAAGCAAGCACGGAGGACGAGAACCGCTTTTGCCCTGCGTAGCGTTCCGGGCAGCGGGTAGAACCAGGCAGAGAATTCCCGGCTAGCAGCTTCCCTGTGGCGGGGAAGTGCAAACGTACACGTTTTCGGCCGAAAACGCGTTTTCCGGCGAAAACGCACACCACGGTTCTTCCTGAGGAAAAGCAAGCACGGAGGACGAGAACCGCTTTTGCCCTGCGTAGCGTTCCGGGCAGCGGGTAGAACCAGGCAGAGAATTCCCGGCTAGCAGCTTCCCTGTGGCGGGGAAGTGCAAACGTACACGTTTTCGGCCGAAAACGCGTTTTCAGGCGAAATCGCACACCACGGCTCTTTCTGAGAAAAAGCAAGCACGGAGGACGAGAACCGCTTTTGCCCTGCGTAGCGTTCCGGGCAGCGGGTAGAACCAGGCAGAGAATTCCCGGCTAGCAGCTTCCCTGTGGCGGGGAAGTGCAAACGTACACGTTTTCGGCCGAAAACGCGTTTTCCGGCGAAAACGCACACCACGGCTCTTTCTGAGAAAAAGCACGCACGGAGGACGAGAACCGCTTTTGCCCTGCGTAGCGTTCCGGGCAGCGGGTAGAACCAGGCAGAGAATTCCCGGCTAGCAGCTTCCCTGTGGCGGGGAAGTGCAAACGTACACGTTTTCGGCCGAAAACGCGTTTTCCGGCGAAAACGCACACCACGGCTCTTTCTGAGAAAAAGCAAGCACGGAGGACGAGAACCGCTTTTGCCCTGCGTAGCGTTCCGGGCAGCGGGTAGAACCAGGCAGAGAATTCCCGGCTAGCAGCTTCCCTGTGGCGGGGAAGTGCAAACGTACACGTTTTCGGCCGAAAACGCGTTTTCCGGCGAAAACGCACACCACGGCTCTTTCTGAGAAAAAGCAAGCACGGAGGACGAGAACCGCTTTTGCCCTGCGTAGCGTTCCGGGCAGCGGGTAGAACCAGGCAGAGAATTCCCGGCTAGCAGCTTCCCTGTGGCGGGGAAGTGCAAACGTACACGTTTTCGGCCGAAAACGCGTTTTCCGGCGAAAACGCACACCACGGCTCTTTCTGAGAAAAAGCAAGCACGGAGGACGAGAACCGCTTTTGCCCTGCGTAGCGTTCCGGGCAGCGGGTAGAACCAGGCAGAGAATTCCCGGCTAGCAGCTTCCCTGTGGCGGGGAAGTGCAAACGTACACGTTTTCGGCCGAAAACGCGTTTTCCGGCGAAAACGCACACCACGGCTCTTTCTGAGAAAAAGCAAGCACGGAGGACGAGAACCGCTTTTGCCCTGCGTAGCGTTCCGGGCAGCGGGTAGAACCAGGCAGAGAATTCCCGGCTAGCAGCTTCCCTGTGGCGGGGAAGTGCAAACGTACACGTTTTCGGCCGAAAACGCGTTTTCCGGCGAAAACGCACACCACGGCTCTTTCTGAGAAAAAGCAAGCACGGAGGACGAGAACCGCTTTTGCCCTGCGTAGCGTTCCGGGCAGCGGGTAGAACCAGGCAGAGAATTCCCGGCTAGCAGCTTCCCTGTGGCGGGGAAGTGCAAACGTACACGTTTTCGGCCGAAAACGCGTTTTCCGGCGAAAACGCACACCACGGCTCTTTCTGAGAAAAAGCAAGCACGGAGGACGAGAACCGCTTTTGCCCTGCGTAGCGTTCCGGGCAGCGGGTAGAACCAGGCAGAGAATTCCCGGCTAGCAGCTTCCCTGTGGCGGGGAAGTGCAAACGTACACGTTTTCGGCCGAAAACGCGTTTTCCGGCGAAAACGCACACCACGGCTCTTTCTGAGAAAAAGCAAGCACGGAGGACGAGAACCGCTTTTGCCCTGCGTAGCGTTCCGGGCAGCGGGTAGAACCAGGCAGAGAATTCCCGGCTAGCAGCTTCCCTGTGGCGGGGAAGTGCAAACGTACACGTTTTCGGCCGAAAACGCGTTTTCCGGCGAAAACGCACACCACGGCTCTTTCTGAGAAAAAGCAAGCACGGAGGACGAGAACCGCTTTTGCCCTGCGTAGCGTTCCGGGCAGCGGGTAGAACCAGGCAGAGAATTCCCGGCTAGCAGCTTCCCTGTGGCGGGGAAGTGCAAACGTACACGTTTTCGGCCGAAAACGCGTTTTCCGGCGAAAACGCACACCACGGCTCTTTCTGAGAAAAAGCAAGCACGGAGGACGAGAACCGCTTTTGCCCTGCGTAGCGTTCCGGGCAGCGGGTAGAACCAGGCAGAGAATTCCCGGCTAGCAGCTTCCCTGTGGCGGGGAAGTGCAAACGTACACGTTTTCGGCCGAAAACGCGTTTTCCGGCGAAAACGCACACCACGGCTCTTTCTGAGAAAAAGCAAGCACGGAGGACGAGAACCGCTTTTGCCCTGCGTAGCGTTCCGGGCAGCGGGTAGAACCAGGCAGAGAATTCCCGGCTAGCAGCTTCCCTGTGGCGGGGAAGTGCAAACGTACACGTTTTCGGCCGAAAACGCGTTTTCCGGCGAAAACGCACACCACGGCTCTTTCTGAGAAAAAGCAAGCACGGAGGACGAGAACCGCTTTTGCCCTGCGTAGCGTTCCGGGCAGCGGGTAGAACCAGGCAGAGAATTCCCGGCTAGCAGCTTCCCTGTGGCGGGGAAGTGCAAACGTACACGTTTTCGGCCGAAAACGCGTTTTCCGGCGAAAACGCACACCACGGCTCTTTCTGAGAAAAAGCAAGCACGGAGGACGAGAACCGCTTTTGCCCTGCGTAGCGTTCCGGGCAGCGGGTAGAACCAGGCAGAGAATTCCCGGCTAGCAGCTTCCCTGTGGCGGGGAAGTGCAAACGTACACGTTTTCGGCCGAAAACGCGTTTTCCGGCGAAAACGCACACCACGGCTCTTTCTGAGAAAAAGCAAGCACGGAGGACGAGAACCGCTTTTGCCCTGCGTAGCGTTCCGGGCAGCGGGTAGAACCAGGCAGAGAATTCCCGGCTAGCAGCTTCCCTGTGGCGGGGAAGTGCAAACGTACACGTTTTCGGCCGAAAACGCGTTTTCCGGCGAAAACGCACACCACGGCTCTTTCTGAGAAAAAGCAAGCACGGAGGACGAGAACCGCTTTTGCCCTGCGTAGCGTTCCGGGCAGCGGGTAGAACCAGGCAGAGAATTCCCGGCTAGCAGCTTCCCTGTGGCGGGGAAGTGCAAACGTACACGTTTTCGGCCGAAAACGCGTTTTCCGGCGAAAACGCACACCACGGCTCTTTCTGAGAAAAAGCAAGCACGGAGGACGAGAACCGCTTTTGCCCTGCGTAGCGTTCCGGGCAGCGGGTAGAACCAGGCAGAGAATTCCCGGCTAGCAGCTTCCCTGTGGCGGGGAAGTGCAAACGTACACGTTTTCGGCCGAAAACGCGTTTTCCGGCGAAAACGCACACCACGGCTCTTTCTGAGAAAAAGCAAGCACGGAGGACGAGAACCGCTTTTGCCCTGCGTAGCGTTCCGGGCAGCGGGTAGAACCAGGCAGAGAATTCCCGGCTAGCAGCTTCCCTGTGGCGGGGAAGTGCAAACGTACACGTTTTCGGCCGAAAACGCGTTTTCCGGCGAAAACGCACACCACGGCTCTTTCTGAGAAAAAGCAAGCACGGAGGACGAGAACCGCTTTTGCCCTGCGTAGCGTTCCGGGCAGCGGGTAGAACCAGGCAGAGAATTCCCGGCTAGCAGCTTCCCTGTGGCGGGGAAGTGCAAACGTACACGTTTTCGGCCGAAAACGCGTTTTCCGGCGAAAACGCACACCACGGCTCTTTCTGAGAAAAAGCAAGCACGGAGGACGAGAACCGCTTTTGCCCTGCGTAGCGTTCCGGGCAGCGGGTAGAACCAGGCAGAGAATTCCCGGCTAGCAGCTTCCCTGTGGCGGGGAAGTGCAAACGTACACGTTTTCGGCCGAAAACGCGTTTTCCGGCGAAAACGCACACCACGGCTCTTTCTGAGAAAAAGCAAGCACGGAGGACGAGAACCGCTTTTGCCCTGCGTAGCGTTCCGGGCAGCGGGTAGAACCAGGCAGAGAATTCCCGGCTAGCAGCTTCCCTGTGGCGGGGAAGTGCAAACGTACACGTTTTCGGCCGAAAACGCGTTTTCCGGCGAAAACGCACACCACGGCTCTTTCTGAGAAAAAGCAAGCACGGAGGACGAGAACCGCTTTTGCCCTGCGTAGCGTTCCGGGCAGCGGGTAGAACCAGGCAGAGAATTCCCGGCTAGCAGCTTCCCTGTGGCGGGGAAGTGCAAACGTACACGTTTTCGGCCGAAAACGCGTTTTCCGGCGAAAACGCACACCACGGCTCTTTCTGAGAAAAAGCAAGCACGGAGGACGAGAACCGCTTTTGCCCTGCGTAGCGTTCCGGGCAGCGGGTAGAACCAGGCAGAGAATTCCCGGCTAGCAGCTTCCCTGTGGCGGGGAAGTGCAAACGTACACGTTTTCGGCCGAAAACGCGTTTTCCGGCGAAAACGCACACCACGGCTCTTTCTGAGAAAAAGCAAGCACGGAGGACGAGAACCGCTTTTGCCCTGCGTAGCGTTCCGGGCAGCGGGTAGAACCAGGCAGAGAATTCCCGGCTAGCAGCTTCCCTGTGGCGGGGAAGTGCAAACGTACACGTTTTCGGCCGAAAACGCGTTTTCCGGCGAAAACGCACACCACGGCTCTTTCTGAGAAAAAGCAAGCACGGAGGACGAGAACCGCTTTTGCCCTGCGTAGCGTTCCGGGCAGCGGGTAGAACCAGGCAGAGAATTCCCGGCTAGCAGCTTCCCTGTGGCGGGGAAGTGCAAACGTACACGTTTTCGGCCGAAAACGCGTTTTCCGGCGAAAACGCACACCACGGCTCTTTCTGAGAAAAAGCAAGCACGGAGGACGAGAACCGCTTTTGCCCTGCGTAGCGTTCCGGGCAGCGGGTAGAACCAGGCAGAGAATTCCCGGCTAGCAGCTTCCCTGTGGCGGGGAAGTGCAAACGTACACGTTTTCGGCCGAAAACGCGTTTTCCGGCGAAAACGCACACCACGGCTCTTTCTGAGAAAAAGCAAGCACGGAGGACGAGAACCGCTTTTGCCCTGCGTAGCGTTCCGGGCAGCGGGTAGAACCAGGCAGAGAATTCCCGGCTAGCAGCTTCCCTGTGGCGGGGAAGTGCAAACGTACACGTTTTCGGCCGAAAACGCGTTTTCCGGCGAAAACGCACACCACGGCTCTTTCTGAGAAAAAGCAAGCACGGAGGACGAGAACCGCTTTTGCCCTGCGTAGCGTTCCGGGCAGCGGGTAGAACCAGGCAGAGAATTCCCGGCTAGCAGCTTCCCTGTGGCGGGGAAGTGCAAACGTACACGTTTTCGGCCGAAAACGCGTTTTCCGGCGAAAACGCACACCACGGCTCTTTCTGAGAAAAAGCAAGCACGGAGGACGAGAACCGCTTTTGCCCTGCGTAGCGTTCCGGGCAGCGGGTAGAACCAGGCAGAGAATTCCCGGCTAGCAGCTTCCCTGTGGCGGGGAAGTGCAAACGTACACGTTTTCGGCCGAAAACGCGTTTTCCGGCGAAAACGCACACCACGGCTCTTTCTGAGAAAAAGCAAGCACGGAGGACGAGAACCGCTTTTGCCCTGCGTAGCGTTCCGGGCAGCGGGTAGAACCAGGCAGAGAATTCCCGGCTAGCAGCTTCCCTGTGGCGGGGAAGTGCAAACGTACACGTTTTCGGCCGAAAACGCGTTTTCCGGCGAAAACGCACACCACGGCTCTTTCTGAGAAAAAGCAAGCACGGAGGACGAGAACCGCTTTTGCCCTGCGTAGCGTTCCGGGCAGCGGGTAGAACCAGGCAGAGAATTCCCGGCTAGCAGCTTCCCTGTGGCGGGGAAGTGCAAACGTACACGTTTTCGGCCGAAAACGCGTTTTCCGGCGAAAACGCACACCACGGCTCTTTCTGAGAAAAAGCAAGCACGGAGGACGAGAACCGCTTTTGCCCTGCGTAGCGTTCCGGGCAGCGGGTAGAACCAGGCAGAGAATTCCCGGCTAGCAGCTTCCCTGTGGCGGGGAAGTGCAAACGTACACGTTTTCGGCCGAAAACGCGTTTTCCGGCGAAAACGCACACCACGGCTCTTTCTGAGAAAAAGCAAGCACGGAGGACGAGAACCGCTTTTGCCCTGCGTAGCGTTCCGGGCAGCGGGTAGAACCAGGCAGAGAATTCCCGGCTAGCAGCTTCCCTGTGGCGGGGAAGTGCAAACGTACACGTTTTCGGCCGAAAACGCGTTTTCCGGCGAAAACGCACACCACGGCTCTTTCTGAGAAAAAGCAAGCACGGAGGACGAGAACCGCTTTTGCCCTGCGTAGCGTTCCGGGCAGCGGGTAGAACCAGGCAGAGAATTCCCGGCTAGCAGCTTCCCTGTGGCGGGGAAGTGCAAACGTACACGTTTTCGGCCGAAAACGCGTTTTCCGGCGAAAACGCACACCACGGCTCTTTCTGAGAAAAAGCAAGCACGGAGGACGAGAACCGCTTTTGCCCTGCGTAGCGTTCCGGGCAGCGGGTAGAACCAGGCAGAGAATTCCCGGCTAGCAGCTTCCCTGTGGCGGGGAAGTGCAAACGTACACGTTTTCGGCCGAAAACGCGTTTTCCGGCGAAAACGCACACCACGGCTCTTTCTGAGAAAAAGCAAGCACGGAGGACGAGAACCGCTTTTGCCCTGCGTAGCGTTCCGGGCAGCGGGTAGAACCAGGCAGAGAATTCCCGGCTAGCAGCTTCCCTGTGGCGGGGAAGTGCAAACGTACACGTTTTCGGCCGAAAACGCGTTTTCCGGCGAAAACGCACACCACGGCTCTTTCTGAGAAAAAGCAAGCACGGAGGACGAGAACCGCTTTTGCCCTGCGTAGCGTTCCGGGCAGCGGGTAGAACCAGGCAGAGAATTCCCGGCTAGCAGCTTCCCTGTGGCGGGGAAGTGCAAACGTACACGTTTTCGGCCGAAAACGCGTTTTCCGGCGAAAACGCACACCACGGCTCTTTCTGAGAAAAAGCAAGCACGGAGGACGAGAACCGCTTTTGCCCTGCGTAGCGTTCCGGGCAGCGGGTAGAACCAGGCAGAGAATTCCCGGCTAGCAGCTTCCCTGTGGCGGGGAAGTGCAAACGTACACGTTTTCGGCCGAAAACGCGTTTTCCGGCGAAAACGCACACCACGGCTCTTTCTGAGAAAAAGCAAGCACGGAGGACGAGAACCGCTTTTGCCCTGCGTAGCGTTCCGGGCAGCGGGTAGAACCAGGCAGAGAATTCCCGGCTAGCAGCTTCCCTGTGGCGGGGAAGTGCAAACGTACACGTTTTCGGCCGAAAACGCGTTTACCGGCGAAAACGCACACCACGGCTCTTTCTGAGAAAAAGCAAGCACGGAGGACGAGAACCGCTTTTGCCCTGCGTAGCGTTCCGGGCAGCGGGTAGAACCAGGCAGAGAATTCCCGGCTAGCAGCTTCCCTGTGGCCGGGAAGTGCAAACGTACACGTTTTCGGCCGAAAACGCGTTTTCCGGCGAAATCGCACACCACGGCTCTTTCTGAGAAAAAGCAAGCACGGAGGACGAGAACCGCTTTTGCCCTGCGTAGCGTTCCGGGCAGCGGGTAGAACCAGGCAGAGAATTCCCGGCTAGCAGCTTCCCTGTGGCGGGGAAGTGCAAACGTACACTTTTTCGGCCGAAAACGCGTTTACCGGCGAAAACGCACACCACGGCTCTTTCTGAGAAAAAGCAAGCACGGAGGACGAGAACCGCTTTTGCCCTGCGTAGCGTTCCGGGCAGCGGGTAGAACCAGGCAGAGAATTCCCGGCTAGCAGCTTCCCTGTGGCGGGGAAGTGCAAACGTACACGTTTTCGGCCGAAAACGCGTTTTCCGGCGAAAACGCACACCACGGCTCTTTCTGAGAAAAAGCAAGCACGGAGGACGAGAACCGCTTTTGCCCTGCGTAGCGTTCCGGGCAGCGGGTAGAACCAGGCAGAGAATTCCCGGCTAGCAGCTTCCCTGTGGCCGGGAAGTGCAAACGTACACGTTTTCGGCCGAAAACGCGTTTTCCGGCGAAATCGCACACCACGGCTCTTTCTGAGAAAAAGCAAGCACGGAGGACGAGAACCGCTTTTGCCCTGCGTAGCGTTCCGGGCAGCGGGTAGAACCAGGCAGAGAATTCCCGGCTAGCAGCTTCCCTGTGGCCGGGAAGTGCAAACGTACACGTTTTCGGCCGAAAACGCGTTTTCCGGCGAAATCGCACACCACGGCTCTTTCTGAGAAAAAGCAAGCACGGAGGACGAGAACCGCTTTTGCCCTGCGTAGCGTTCCGGGCAGCGGGTAGAACCAGGCAGAGAATTCCCGGCTAGCAGCTTCCCTGTGGCGGGGAAGTGCAAACGTACACGTTTTCGGCCGAAAACGCGTTTTCCGGCGAAAACGCACACCACGGCTCTTTCTGAGAAAAAGCAAGCACGGAGGACGAGAACCGCTTTTGCCCTGCGTAGCGTTCCGGGCAGCGGGTAGAACCAGGCAGAGAATTCCCGGCTAGCAGCTTCGCTGTGGCGGGGAAGTGCAAACGTACACGTTTTCGGCCGAAAACGCGTTTTCCGGCGAAAACGCACACCACGGCTCTTTCTGAGAAAAAGCAAGCACGGAGGACGAGAACCGCTTTTGCCCTGCGTAGCGTTCCGGGCAGCGGGTAGAACCAGGCAGAGAATTCCCGGCTAGCAGCTTCCCTGTGGCGGGGAAGTGCAAACGTACACGTTTTCGGCCGAAAACGCGTTTTCCGGCGAAATCGCACACCACGGCTCTTTCTGAGAAAAAGCAAGCACGGAGGACGAGAACCGCTTTTGCCCTGCGTAGCGTTCCGGGCAGCGGGTAGAACCAGGCAGAGAATTCCCGGCTAGCAGCTTCGCTGTGGCGGGGAAGTGCAAACGTACACGTTTTCGGCCGAAAACGCGTTTTCCGGCGAAAACGCACACCACGGCTCTTTCTGAGAAAAAGCAAGCACGGAGGACGAGAACCGCTTTTGCCCTGCGTAGCGTTCCGGGCAGCGGGTAGAACCAGGCAGAGAATTCCCGGCTAGCAGCTTCCCTGTGGCGGGGAAGTGCAAACGTACACGTTTTCGGCCGAAAACGCGTTTTCCGGCGAAATCGCACACCACGGCTCTTTCTGAGAAAAAGCAAGCACGGAGGACGAGAACCGCTTTTGCGCTGCGTAGCGTTCCGGGCAGCGGGTAGAACCAGGCAGAGAATTCCCGGCTAGCAGCTTCCCTGTGGCGGGGAAGTGCAAACGTACACGTTTTCGGCCGAAAACGCGTTTTCCGGCGAAATCGCACACCACGGCTCTTTCTGAGAAAAAGCAAGCACGGAGGACGAGAACCGCTTTTGCCCTGCGTAGCGTTCCGGGCAGCGGGTAGAACCAGGCAGAGAATTCCCGGCTAGCAGCTTCCCTGTGGCGGGGAAGTGCCAACGTACACGTTTTCGGCCGAAAACGCGTTTTCCGGCGAAATCGCACACCACGGCTCTTTCTGAGAAAAAGCAAGCACGGAGGACGAGAACCGCTTTTGCCCTGCGTAGCGTTCCGGGCAGCGGGTAGAACCAGGCAGAGAATTCCCGGCTAGCAGCTTCCCTGTGGCGGGGAAGTGCAAACGTACACGTTTTCGGCCGAAAACGCGTTTTCTGGCGAAATCGCACACCACGTCTCTTTCTGAGAAAAAGCAAGCACGGAGGATGAGAACCGCTTTTGCCCTGCGTAGCGTTCCGGGCAGCGGGTAGAACCAGGCAGAGAATTCCCGGCTAGCAGCTTCCCTGTGGCGGGGAAGTGCAAACGTACACGTTTTCGTCCGAAAACGCGTTTTCCGGCGAAAACGCACACCACGACTCTTTCTGAGAAAAAGCAAGCACGGAGGACGAGAACCGCTTTTGCCCTGCGTAGCGTTCCGGGCAGCGGGTAGAACCAGGCAGAGAATTCCCGGCTAGCAGCTTCCCTGTGGCGGGGAAGTGCAAACGTACACGTTTTCGGCCGAAAACGCGTTTTCCGGCGAAAACGCACACCACGGCTCTTTCTGAGAAAAAGCAAGCACGGAGGACGAGAACCGCTTTTGCCCTGCGTAGCGTTCCGGGCAGCGGGTAGAACCAGGCAGAGAATTCCCGGCTAGCAGCTTCCCTGTGGCCGGGAAGTGCAAACGTACACGTTTTCGGCCGAAAACGCGTTTTCCGGCGAAATCGCACACCACGGCTCTTTCTGAGAAAAAGCAAGCACGGAGGACGAGAACCGCTTTTGCCCTGCGTAGCGTTCCGGGCAGCGGGTAGAACCAGGCAGAGAATTCCCGGCTAGCAGCTTCCCTGTGGCCGGGAAGTGCAAACGTACACGTTTTCGGCCGAAAACGCGTTTTCCGGCGAAATCGCACACCACGGCTCTTTCTGAGAAAAAGCAAGCACGGAGGACGAGAACCGCTTTTGCCCTGCGTAGCGTTCCGGGCAGCGGGTAGAACCAGGCAGAGAATTCCCGGCTAGCAGCTTCCCTGTGGCGGGGAAGTGCAAACGTACACGTTTTCGGCCGAAAACGCGTTTTCCGGCGAAATCGCACACCACGGCTCTTTCTGAGAAAAAGCAAGCACGGAGGACGAGAACCGCTTTTGCCCTGCGTAGCGTTCCGGGCAGCGGGTAGAACCAGGCAGAGAATTCCCGGCTAGCAGCTTCCCTGTGGCGGGGAAGTGCAAACGTACACGTTTTCGGCCGAAAACGCGTTTTCCGGCGAAAACGCACACCACGGCTCTTTCTGAGAAAAAGCAAGCACGGAGGACGAGAACCGCTTTTGCCCTGCGTAGCGTTCCGGGCAGCGGGTAGAACCAGGCAGAGAATTCCCGGCTAGCAGCTTCCCTGTGGCCGGGAAGTGCAAACGTACACGTTTTCGGCCGAAAACGCGTTTTCCGGCGAAAACGCACACCACGGCTCTTTCTGAGAAAAAGCAAGCACGGAGGACGAGAACCGCTTTTGCCCTGCGTAGCGTTCCGGGCAGCGGGTAGAACCAGGCAGAGAATTCCCGGCTAGCAGCTTCCCTGTGGCCGGGAAGTGCAAACGTACACGTTTTCGGCCGAAAACGCGTTTTCCGGCGAAAACGCACACCACGGCTCTTTCTGAGAAAAAGCAAGCACGGAGGACGAGAACCGCTTTTGCCCTGCGTAGCGTTCCGGGCAGCGGGTAGAACCAGGCAGAGAATTCCCGGCTAGCAGCTTCCCTGTGGCGGGGAAGTGCAAACGTACACGTTTTCGGCCGAAAACGCGTTTTCCGGCGAAATCGCACACCACGGCTCTTTCTGAGAAAAAGCAAGCACGGAGGACGAGAACCGCTTTTGCCCTGCGTAGCGTTCCGGGCAGCGGGTAGAACCAGGCAGAGAATTCCCGGCTAGCAGCTTCCCTGTGGCGGGGAAGTGCCAACGTACACGTTTTCGGCCGAAAACGCATTTTCCGGCGAAATCGCACACCACGTCTCTTTCTGAGAAAAAGCAAGCACGGAGGACGAGAACCGCTTTTGCCCTGCGTAGCGTTCCGGGCAGCGGGTAGAACCAGGCAGAGAATTCCCGGCTAGCAGCTTCCCTGTGGCGGGGAAGTGCAAACGTACACGTTTTCGGCCGAAAACGCGTTTTCCGGCGAAATCGCACACCACGGCTCTTTCTGAGAAAAAGCAAGCACGGAGGACGAGAACCGCTTTTGCCCTGCGTAGCGTTCCGGGCAGCGGGTAGAACCAGGCAGAGAATTCCCGGCTAGCAGCTTCCCTGTGGCGGGGAAGTGCAAACGTACACGTTTTCGGCCGAAAACGCGTTTTCCGGCGAAAACGCACACCACGGCTCTTTCTGAGAAAAAGCAAGCACGGAGGACGAGAACCGCTTTTGCCCTGCGTAGCGTTCCGGGCAGCGGGTAGAACCAGGCAGAGAATTCCCGGCTAGCAGCTTCCCTGTGGCGGGGAAGTGCAAACGTACACGTTTTCGGCCGAAAACGCGTTTTCCGGCGAAATCGCACACCACGGCTCTTTCTGAGAAAAAGCAAGCACGGAGGACGAGAACCGCTTTTGCGCTGCGTAGCGTTCCGAGCAGCGGGTAGAACCAGGCAGAGAATTCCCGGCTAGCAGCTTCCCTGTGGCGGGGAAGTGTAAACGTACACGTTTTCGGCCGAAAACGCGTTTTCCGGCGAAAACGCACACCACGGCTCTTTCTGAGAAAAAGCAAGCACGGAGGACGAGAACCGCTTTTGCCCTGCGTAGCGTTCCGGGCAGCGGGTAGAACCAGGCAGAGAATTCCCGGCTAGCAGCTTCCCTGTGGCGGGGAAGTGCAAACGTACACGTTTTCGGCCGAAAACGCGTTTTCCGGCGAAAACGCACACCACGGCTCTTTCTGAGAAAAAGCAAGCACGGAGGACGAGAACCGCTTTTGCCCTGCGTAGCGTTCCGGGCAGCGGGTAGAACCAGGCAGAGAATTCCCGGCTAGCAGCTTCCCTGTGGCGGGGAAGTGCAAACGTACACGTTTTCGGCCGAAAACGCGTTTTCCGGCGAAAACGCACACCACGGCTCTTTCTGAGAAAAAGCAAGCACGGAGGACGAGAACCGCTTTTGCCCTGCGTAGCGTTCCGGGCAGCGGGTAGAACCAGGCAGAGAATTCCCGGCTAGCAGCTTCCCTGTGGCGGGGAAGTGCAAACGTACACGTTTTCGGCCGAAAACGCGTTTTCCGCCGAAATCGCACACCACGGCTCTTTCTGAGAAAAAGCAAGCACGGAGGACGAGAACCGCTTTTGCCCTGCGTAGCGTTCCGGGCAGCGGGTAGAACCAGGCAGAGAATTCCCGGCTAGCAGCTTCCCTGTGGCGGGGAAGTGCCAACGTACACGTTTTCGGCCGAAAACGCGTTTTCCGGCGAAATCGCACACCACGGCTCTTTCTGAGAAAAAGCAAGCACGGAGGACGAGAACCGCTTTTGCCCTGCGTAGCGTTCCGGGCAGCGGGTAGAACCAGTCAGAGAATTCCCGGCTAGCAGCTTCCCTGTGGCGGGGAAGTGCAAACGTACACGTTTTCGGCCGAAAACGCGTTTTCCGGCGAAAACGCACACCACGGCTCTTTCTGAGAAAAAGCAAGCACGGAGGACGAGAACCGCTTTTGCCCTGCGTAGCGTTCCGGGCAGCGGGTAGAACCAGGCAGAGAATTCCCGGCTAGCAGCTTCCCTGTGGCGGGGAAGTGCAAACGTACACGTTTTCGGCCGAAAACGCGTTTTCCGGCGAAATCGCACACCACGGCTCTTTCTGAGAAAAAGCAAGCACGGAGGACGAGAACCGCTTTTGCCCTGCGTAGCGTTCCGGGCAGCGGGTAGAACCAGGCAGAGAATTCCCGGCTAGCAGCTTCCCTGTGGCGGGGAAGTGCAAACGTACACGTTTTCGGCCGAAAACGCGTTTTCCGGCGAAATCGCACACCACGGCTCTTTCTGAGAAAAAGCAAGCACGGAGGACGAGAACCGCTTTTGCCCTGCGTAGCGTTCCGGGCAGCGGGTAGAACCAGGCAGAGAATTCCCGGCTAGCAGCTTCCCTGTGGCGGGGAAGTGCAAACGTACACGTTTTCGGCCGAAAACGCGTTTTCCGGCGAAATCGCACACCACGGCTCTTTCTGAGAAAAAGCAAGCACGGAGGACGAGAACCGCTTTTGCCCTGCGTAGCGTTCCGGGCAGCGGGTAGAACCAGGCAGAGAATTCCCGGCTAGCAGCTTCCCTGTGGCGGGGAAGTGCAAACGTACACGTTTTCGGCCGAAAACGCGTTTTCCGGCGAAAACGCACACCACGGCTCTTTCTGAGAAAAAGCAAGCACGGAGGACGAGAACCGCTTTTGCCCTGCGTAGCGTTCCGGGCAGCGGGTAGAACCAGGCAGAGAATTCCCGGCTAGCAGCTTCCCTGTGGCGGGGAAGTGCAAACGTACACGTTTTCGGCCGAAAACGCGTTTTCCGGCGAAAACGCACACCACGGCTCTTTCTGAGATAAAGCAAGCACGGAGGACGAGAACCGCTTTTGCCCTGCGTAGCGTTCCGGGCAGCGGGTAGAACCAGGCAGAGAATTCCCGGCTAGCAGCTTCCCTGTGGCGGGGAAGTGCAAACGTACACGTTTTCGGCCGAAAACGCGTTTTCCGGCGAAAACGCACACCACGGCTCTTTCTGAGAAAAAGCAAGCACGGAGGACGAGAACCGCTTTTGCCCTGCGTAGCGTTCCGGGCAGCGGGTAGAACCAGGCAGAGAATTCCCGGCTAGCAGCTTCCCTGTGGCGGGGAAGTGCAAACGTACACGTTTTCGGCCGAAAACGCGTTTTCCGGCGAAAACGCACACCACGGCTCTTTCTGAGAAAAAGCAAGCACGGAGGACGAGAACCGCTTTTGCCCTGCGTAGCGTTCCGGGCAGCGGGTAGAACCAGGCAGAGAATTCCCGGCTAGCAGCTTCCCTGTGGCGGGGAAGTGCAAACGTACACGTTTTCGGCCGAAAACGCGTTTTCCGGCGAAAACGCACACCACGGCTCTTTCTGAGAAAAAGCAAGCACGGAGGACGAGAACCGCTTTTGCCCTGCGTAGCGTTCCGGGCAGCGGGTAGAACCAGGCAGAGAATTCCCGGCTAGCAGCTTCCCTGTGGCGGGGAAGTGCAAACGTACACGTTTTCGGCCGAAAACGCGTTTTCCGGCGAAATCGCACACCACGGCTCTTTCTGAGAAAAAGCAAGCACGGAGGACGAGAACCGCTTTTGCCCTGCGTAGCGTTCCGGGCAGCGGGTAGAACCAGGCAGAGAATTCCCGGCTAGCAGCTTCCCTGTGGCGGGGAAGTGCAAACGTACACGTTTTCGGCCGAAAACGCGTTTTCCGGCGAAAACGCATACCACGGCTCTTTCTGAGATAAAGCAAGCACGGAGGACGAGAACCGCTTTTGCCCTGCGTAGCGTTCCGGGCAGCGGGTAGAACCAGGCAGAGAATTCCCGGCTAGCAGCTTCCCTGTGGCGGGGAAGTGCAAACGTACACGTTTTCGGCCGAAAACGCGTTTTCCGGCGAAAACGCACACCACGGCTCTTTCTGAGAAAAAGCAAGCACGGAGGACGAGAACCGCTTTTGCCCTGCGTAGCGTTCCGGGCAGCGGGTAGAACCAGGCAGAGAATTCCCGGCTAGCAGCTTCCCTGTGGCGGGGAAGTGCAAACGTACACGTTTTCGGCCGAAAACGCGTTTTCCGGCGAAATCGCACACCACGGCTCTTTCTGAGAAAAAGCAAGCACGGAGGACGAGAACCGCTTTTGCCCTGCGTAGCGTTCCGGGCAGCGGGTAGAACCAGGCAGAGAATTCCCGGCTAGCAGCTTCCCTGTGGCGGGGAAGTGCAAACGTACACGTTTTCGGCCGAAAACTCGTTTTCCGGCGAAATCGCACACCACGGCTCTTTCTGAGAAAAAGCAAGCACGGAGGACGAGAACCGCTTTTGCGCTGCGTAGCGTTCCGAGCAGCGGGTAGAACCAGGCAGAGAATTCCCGGCTAGCAGCTTCCCTGTGGCGGGGAAGTGCAAACGTACACGTTTTCGGCCGAAAACGCGTTTTCCGGCGAAAACGCACACCACGGCTCTTTCTGAGAAAAAGCAAGCACGGAGGACGAGAACCGCTTTTGCCCTGCGTAGCGTTCCGGGCAGCGGGTAGAACCAGTCAGAGAATTCCCGGCTAGCAGCTTCCCTGTGGCGGGGAAGTGCAAACGTACACGTTTTCGGCCGAAAACGCGTTTTCCGGCGAAAACGCACACCACGGCTCTTTCTGAGAAAAAGCAAGCACGGAGGACGAGAACCGCTTTTGCCCTGCGTAGCGTTCCGGGCAGCGGGTAGAACCAGTCAGAGAATTCCCGGATAGCAGCTTCCCTGTGGCGGGGAAGTGCAAACGTACACGTTTTCGGCCGAAAACGCGTTTTCCGGCGAAAACGCACACCACGGCTCTTTCTGAGAAAAAGCAAGCACGGAGGACGAGAACCGCTTTTGCCCTGCGTAGCGTTCCGGGCAGCGGGTAGAACCAGGCAGAGAATTCCCGGCTAGCAGCTTCCCTGTGGCGGGGAAGTGCAAACGTACACGTTTTCGGCCGAAAACGCGTTTTCCGGCGAAATCGCACACCACGGCTCTTTCTGAGAAAAAGCAAGCACGGAGGACGAGAACCGCTTTTGCCCTGCGTAGCGTTCCGGGCAGCGGGTAGAACCAGGCAGAGAATTCCCGGCTAGCAGCTTCCCTGTGGCGGGGAAGTGCAAACGTACACGTTTTCGGCCGAAAACGCGTTTTCCGGCGAAATCGCACACCACGGCTCTTTCTGAGAAAAAGCAAGCACGGAGGACGAGAACCGCTTTTGCCCTGCGTAGCGTTCCGGGCAGCGGGTAGAACCAGGCAGAGAATTCCCGGCTAGCAGCTTCCCTGTGGCGGGGAAGTGCAAACGTACACGTTTTCGGCCGAAAACGCGTTTTCCGGCGAAATCGCACACCACGGCTCTTTCTGAGAAAAAGCAAGCACGGAGGACGAGAACCGCTTTTGCCCTGCGTAGCGTTCCGGGCAGCGGGTAGAACCAGGCAGAGAATTCCCGGCTAGCAGCTTCCCTGTGGCGGGGAAGTGCAAACGTACACGTTTTCGGCCGAAAACGCGTTTTCCGGCGAAAACGCACACCACGGCTCTTTCTGAGATAAAGCAAGCACGGAGGACGAGAACCGCTTTTGCCCTGCGTAGCGTTCCGGGCAGCGGGTAGAACCAGGCAGAGAATTCCCGGCTAGCAGCTTCCCTGTGGCGGGGAAGTGCAAACGTACACGTTTTCGGCCGAAAACGCGTTTTCCGGCGAAAACGCACACCACGGCTCTTTCTGAGAAAAAGCAAGCACGGAGGACGAGAACCGCTTTTGCCCTGCGTAGCGTTCCGGGCAGCGGGTAGAACCAGGCAGAGAATTCCCGGCTAGCAGCTTCCCTGTGGCGGGGAAGTGCAAACGTACACGTTTTCGGCCGAAAACGCGTTTTCCGGCGAAATCGCACACCACGGCTCTTTCTGAGAAAAAGCAAGCACGGAGGACGAGAACCGCTTTTGCCCTGCGTAGCGTTCCGGGCAGCGGGTAGAACCAGGCAGAGAATTCCCGGCTAGCAGCTTCCCTGTGGCGGGGAAGTGCAAACGTACACGTTTTCGGCCGAAAACGCGTTTTCCGGCGAAAACGCACACCACGGCTCTTTCTGAGATAAAGCAAGCACGGAGGACGAGAACCGCTTTTGCCCTGCGTAGCGTTCCGGGCAGCGGGTAGAACCAGGCAGAGAATTCCCGGCTAGCAGCTTCCCTGTGGCGGGGAAGTGCAAACGTACACGTTTTCGGCCGAAAACGCGTTTTCCGGCGAAAACGCACACCACGGCTCTTTCTGAGAAAAAGCAAGCACGGAGGACGAGAACCGCTTTTGCCCTGCGTAGCGTTCCGGGCAGCGGGTAGAACCAGGCAGAGAATTCCCGGCTAGCAGCTTCCCTGTGGCGGGGAAGTGCAAACGTACACGTTTTCGGCCGAAAACGCGTTTTCCGGCGAAATCGCACACCACGGCTCTTTCTGAGAAAAAGCAAGCACGGAGGACGAGAACCGCTTTTGCCCTGCGTAGCGTTCCGGGCAGCGGGTAGAACCAGGCAGAGAATTCCCGGCTAGCAGCTTCCCTGTGGCGGGGAAGTGCAAACGTACACGTTTTCGGCCGAAAACGCGTTTTCCGGCGAAATCGCACACCACGGCTCTTTCTGAGAAAAAGCAAGCACGGAGGACGAGAACCGCTTTTGCGCTGCGTAGCGTTCCGAGCAGCGGGTAGAACCAGGCAGAGAATTCCCGGCTAGCAGCTTCCCTGTGGCGGGGAAGTGCAAACGTACACGTTTTCGGCCGAAAACGCGTTTTCCGGCGAAAACGCACACCACGGCTCTTTCTGAGAAAAAGCAAGCACGGAGGACGAGAACCGCTTTTGCCCTGCGTAGCGTTCCGGGCAGCGGGTAGAACCAGGCAGAGAATTCCCGGCTAGCAGCTTCCCTGTGGCGGGGAAGTGCAAACGTACACGTTTTCGGCCGAAAACGCGTTTTCCGGCGAAAACGCACACCACGGCTCTTTCTGAGAAAAAGCAAGCACGGAGGACGAGAACCGCTTTTGCCCTGCGTAGCGTTCCGGGCAGCGGGTAGAACCAGTCAGAGAATTCCCGGCTAGCAGCTTCCCTGTGGCGGGGAAGTGCAAACGTACACGTTTTCGGCCGAAAACGCGTTTTCCGGCGAAAACGCACACCACGGCTCTTTCTGAGAAAAAGCAAGCACGGAGGACGAGAACCGCTTTTGCCCTGCGTAGCGTTCCGGGCAGCGGGTAGAACCAGGCAGAGAATTCCCGGCTAGCAGCTTCCCTGTGGCGGGGAAGTGCAAACGTACACGTTTTCGGCCGAAAACGCGTTTTCCGGCGAAAACGCACACCACGGCTCTTTCTGAGAAAAAGCAAGCACGGAGGACGAGAACCGCTTTTGCCCTGCGTAGCGTTCCGGGCAGCGGGTAGAACCAGGCAGAGAATTCCCGGCTAGCAGCTTCCCTGTGGCGGGGAAGTGCAAACGTACACGTTTTCGGCCGAAAACGCGTTTTCCGGCGAAATCGCACACCACGGCTCTTTCTGAGAAAAAGCAAGCACGGAGGACGAGAACCGCTTTTGCCCTGCGTAGCGTTCCGGGCAGCGGGTAGAACCAGGCAGAGAATTCCCGGCTAGCAGCTTCCCTGTGGCGGGGAAGTGCAAACGTACACGTTTTCGGCCGAAAACGCGTTTTCCGGCGAAATCGCACACCACGGCTCTTTCTGAGAAAAAGCAAGCACGGAGGACGAGAACCGCTTTTGCCCTGCGTAGCGTTCCGGGCAGCGGGTAGAACCAGGCAGAGAATTCCCGGCTAGCAGCTTCCCTGTGGCGGGGAAGTGCAAACGTACACGTTTTCGGCCGAAAACGCGTTTTCCGGCGAAAACGCACACCACGGCTCTTTCTGAGATAAAGCAAGCACGGAGGACGAGAACCGCTTTTGCCCTGCGTAGCGTTCCGGGCAGCGGGTAGAACCAGGCAGAGAATTCCCGGCTAGCAGCTTCCCTGTGGCGGGGAAGTGCAAACGTACACGTTTTCGGCCGAAAACGCGTTTTCCGGCGAAAACGCACACCACGGCTCTTTCTGAGAAAAAGCAAGCACGGAGGACGAGAACCGCTTTTGCCCTGCGTAGCGTTCCGGGCAGCGGGTAGAACCAGTCAGAGAATTCCCGGCTAGCAGCTTCCCTGTGGCGGGGAAGTGCAAACGTACACGTTTTCGGCCGAAAACGCGTTTTCCGGCGAAATCGCACACCACGGCTCTTTCTGAGAAAAAGCAAGCACGGAGGACGAGAACCGCTTTTGCCCTGCGTAGCGTTCCGGGCAGCGGGTAGAACCAGGCAGAGAATTCCCGGCTAGCAGCTTCCCTGTGGCGGGGAAGTGCAAACGTACACGTTTTCGGCCGAAAACGCGTTTTCCGGCGAAATCGCACACCACGGCTCTTTCTGAGAAAAAGCAAGCACGGAGGACGAGAACCGCTTTTGCGCTGCGTAGCGTTCCGGGCAGCGGGTAGAACCAGGCAGAGAATTCCCGGCTAGCAGCTTCCCTGTGGCGGGGAAGTGCAAACGTACACGTTTTCGGCCGAAAACGCGTTTTCCGGCGAAAACGCACACCACGGCTCTTTCTGAGAAAAAGCAAGCACGGAGGACGAGAACCGCTTTTGCCCTGCGTAGCGTTCCGGGCAGCGGGTAGAACCAGGCAGAGAATTCCCGGCTAGCAGCTTCCCTGTGGCGGGGAAGTGCAAACGTACACGTTTTCGGCCGAAAACGCGTTTTCCGGCGAAAACGCACACCACGGCTCTTTCTGAGAAAAAGCAAGCACGGAGGACGAGAACCGCTTTTGCCCTGCGTAGCGTTCCGGGCAGCGGGTAGAACCAGTCAGAGAATTCCCGGCTAGCAGCTTCCCTGTGGCGGGGAAGTGCAAACGTACACGTTTTCGGCCGAAAACGCGTTTTCCGGCGAAAACGCACACCACGGCTCTTTCTGAGAAAAAGCAAGCACGGAGGACGAGAACCGCTTTTGCCCTGCGTAGCGTTCCGGGCAGCGGGTAGAACCAGGCAGAGAATTCCCGGCTAGCAGCTTCCCTGTGGCGGGGAAGTGCAAACGTACACGTTTTCGGCCGAAAACGCGTTTTCCGGCGAAATCGCACACCACGGCTCTTTCTGAGAAAAAGCAAGCACGGAGGACGAGAACCGCTTTTGCCCTGCGTAGCGTTCCGGGCAGCGGGTAGAACCAGGCAGAGAATTCCCGGCTAGCAGCTTCCCTGTGGCGGGGAAGTGCAAACGTACACGTTTTCGGCCGAAAACGCGTTTTCCGGCGAAATCGCACACCACGGCTCTTTCTGAGAAAAAGCAAGCACGGAGGACGAGAACCGCTTTTGCCCTGCGTAGCGTTCCGGGCAGCGGGTAGAACCAGGCAGAGAATTCCCGGCTAGCAGCTTCCCTGTGGCGGGGAAGTGCAAACGTACACGTTTTCGGCCGAAAACGCGTTTTCCGGCGAAAACGCACACCACGGCTCTTTCTGAGAAAAAGCAAGCACGGAGGACGAGAACCGCTTTTGCCCTGCGTAGCGTTCCGGGCAGCGGGTAGAACCAGTCAGAGAATTCCCGGCTAGCAGCTTCCCTGTGGCGGGGAAGTGCAAACGTACACGTTTTCGGCCGAAAACGCGTTTTCCGGCGAAAACGCACACCACGGCTCTTTCTGAGAAAAAGCAAGCACGGAGGACGAGAACCGCTTTTGCCCTGCGTAGCGTTCCGGGCAGCGGGTAGAACCAGTCAGAGAATTCCCGGCTAGCAGCTTCCCTGTGGCGGGGAAGTGCAAACGTACACGTTTTCGGCCGAAAACGCGTTTTCCGGCGAAAACGCACACCACGGCTCTTTCTGAGAAAAAGCAAGCACGGAGGACGAGAACCGCTTTTGCCCTGCGTAGCGTTCCGGGCAGCGGGTAGAACCAGGCAGAGAATTCCCGGCTAGCAGCTTCCCTGTGGCGGGGAAGTGCAAACGTACACGTTTTCGGCCGAAAACGCGTTTTCCGGCGAAAACGCACACCACGGCTCTTTCTGAGAAAAAGCAAGCACGGAGGACGAGAACCGCTTTTGCCCTGCGTAGCGTTCCGGGCAGCGGGTAGAACCAGGCAGAGAATTCCCGGCTAGCAGCTTCCCTGTGGCGGGGAAGTGCAAACGTACACGTTTTCGGCCGAAAACGCGTTTTCCGGCGAAAACGCACACCACGGCTCTTTCTGAGAAAAAGCAAGCACGGAGGACGAGAACCGCTTTTGCCCTGCGTAGCGTTCCGGGCAGCGGGTAGAACCAGGCAGAGAATTCCCGGCTAGCAGCTTCCCTGTGGCGGGGAAGTGCAAACGTACACGTTTTCGGCCGAAAACGCGTTTTCCGGCGAAAACGCACACCACGGCTCTTTCTGAGAAAAAGCAAGCACGGAGGACGAGAACCGCTTTTGCCCTGCGTAGCGTTCCGGGCAGCGGGTAGAACCAGGCAGAGAATTCCCAGCTAGCAGCTTCCCTGTGGCGGGGAAGTGCAAACGTACACGTTTTCGGCCGAAAACGCGTTTTCCGGCGAAATCGCACACCACGGCTCTTTCTGAGAAAAAGCAAGCACGGAGGACGAGAACCGCTTTTGCCCTGCGTAGCGTTCCGGGCAGCGGGTAGAACGAGGCAGAGAATTCCCGGCTAGCAGCTTCCCTGTGGCGGGGAAGTGCAAACGTACACGTTTTCGGCCGAAAAAGCGTTTTCCGGCGAAATCGCACACCACGGCTCTTTCTGAGAAAAAGCAAGCACGGAGGACGAGAACCGCTTTTGCCCTGCGTAGCGTTCCGGGCAGCGGGTAGAACCAGGCAGAGAATTCCCGGCTAGCAGCTTCCCTGTGGCGGGGAAGTGCAAACGTACACGTTTTCGGCCGAAAACGCGTTTTCCGGCGAAAACGCACACCACGGCTCTTTCTGAGAAAAAGCAAGCACGGAGGACGAGAACCGCTTTTGCCCTGCGTAGCGTTCCGGGCAGCGGGTAGAACCAGGCAGAGAATTCCCGGCTAGCAGCTTCCCTGTGGCGGGGAAGTGCAAACGTACACGTTTTCGGCCGAAAACGCGTTTTCCGGCGAAAACGCACACCACGGCTCTTTCTGAGAAAAAGCAAGCACGGAGGACGAGAACCGCTTTTGCCCTGCGTGGCGTTCCGGGCAGCGGGTAGAACCAGGCAGAGAATTCCCGGCTAGCAGCTTCCCTGTGGCGGGGAAGTGCAAACGTACACGTTTTCGGCCGAAAACGCGTTTTCCGGCGAAAACGCACACCACGGCTCTTTCTGAGAAAAAGCAAGCACGGAGGACGAGAACCGCTTTTGCCCTGCGTAGCGTTCCGGGCAGCGGGTAGAACCAGGCAGAGAATTCCCGGCTAGCAGCTTCCCTGTGGCGGGGAAGTGCAAACGTACACGTTTTCGGCCGAAAACGCGTTTTCCGGCGAAATCGCACACCACGGCTCTTTCTGAGAAAAAGCAAGCACGGAGGACGAGAACCGCTTTTGCCCTGCGTAGCGTTCCGGGCAGCGGGTAGAACCAGGCAGAGAATTCCCGGCTAGCAGCTTCCCTGTGGCGGGGAAGTGCAAACGTACACGTTTTCGGCCGAAAACGCGTTTTCCGGCGAAATCGCACACCACGGCTCTTTCTGAGAAAAAGCAAGCACGGAGGACGAGAACCGCTTTTGCCCTGCGTAGCGTTCCGGGCAGCGGGTAGAACCAGGCAGAGAATTCCCGGCTAGCAGCTTCCCTGTGGCGGGGAAGTGCAAACGTACACGTTTTCGGCCGAAAACGCGTTTTCCGGCGAAATCGCACACCACGGCTCTTTCTGAGAAAAAGCAAGCACGGAGGACGAGAACCGCTTTTGCGCTGCGTAGCGTTCCGGGCAGCGGGTAGAACCAGGCAGAGAATTCCCGGCTAGCAGCTTCCCTGTGGCGGGGAAGTGCAAACGTACACGTTTTCGGCCGAAAACGCGTTTTCCGGCGAAAACGCACACCACGGCTCTTTCTGAGAAAAAGCAAGCACGGAGGACGAGAACCGCTTTTGCCCTGCGTAGCGTTCCGGGCAGCGGGTAGAACCAGGCAGAGAATTCCCGGCTAGCAGCTTCCCTGTGGCGGGGAAGTGCAAACGTACACGTTTTCGGCCGAAAACGCGTTTTCCGGCGAAAACGCACACCACGGCTCTTTCTGAGAAAAAGCAAGCACGGAGGACGAGAACCGCTTTTGCCCTGCGTAGCGTTCCGGGCAGCGGGTAGAACCAGGCAGAGAATTCCCGGCTAGCAGCTTCCCTGTGGCGGGGAAGTGCAAACGTACACGTTTTCGGCCGAAAACGCGTTTTCCGGCGAAAACGCACACCACGGCTCTTTCTGAGAAAAAGCAAGCACGGAGGACGAGAACCGCTTTTGCCCTGCGTAGCGTTCCGGGCAGCGGGTAGAACCAGGCAGAGAATTCCCGGCTAGCAGCTTCCCTGTGGCGGGGAAGTGCAAACGTACACGTTTTCGGCCGAAAACGCGTTTTCCGGCGAAATCGCACACCACGGCTCTTTCTGAGAAAAAGCAAGCACGGAGGACGAGAACCGCTTTTGCCCTGCGTAGCGTTCCGGGCAGCGGGTAGAACCAGGCAGAGAATTCCCGGCTAGCAGCTTCCCTGTGGCGGGGAAGTGCAAACGTACACGTTTTCGGCCGAAAACGCGTTTTCCGGCGAAATCGCACACCACGGCTCTTTCTGAGAAAAAGCAAGCACGGAGGACGAGAACCGCTTTTGCCCTGCGTAGCGTTCCGGGCAGCGGGTAGAACCAGGCAGAGAATTCCCGGCTAGCAGCTTCCCTGTGGCGGGGAAGTGCAAACGTACACGTTTTCGGCCGAAAACGCGTTTTCCGGCGAAATCGCACACCACGGCTCTTTCTGAGAAAAAGCAAGCACGGAGGACGAGAACCGCTTTTGCCCTGCGTAGCGTTCCGGGCAGCGGGTAGAACCAGGCAGAGAATTCCCGGCTAGCAGCTTCCCTGTGGCGGGGAAGTGCAAACGTACACGTTTTCGACCGAAAACGCGTTTTCCGGCGAAAACGCACACCACGGCTCTTTCTGAGAAAAAGCAAGCACGGAGGACGAGAACCGCTTTTGCCCTGCGTAGCGTTCCGGGCAGCGGGTAGAACCAGGCAGAGAATTCCCGGCTAGCAGCTTCCCTGTGGCGGGGAAGTGCAAACGTACACGTTTTCGGCCGAAAACGCGTTTTCCGGCGAAATCGCACACCACGGCTCTTTCTGAGAAAAAGCAAGCACGGAGGACGAGAACCGCTTTTGCCCTGCGTAGCGTTCCGGGCAGCGGGTAGAACGAGGCAGAGAATTCCCGGCTAGCAGCTTCCCTGTGGCGGGGAAGTGCAAACGTACACGTTTTCGGCCGAAAAAGCGTTTTCCGGCGAAATCGCACACCACGGCTCTTTCTGAGAAAAAGCAAGCACGGAGGACGAGAACCGCTTTTGCCCTGCGTAGCGTTCCGGGCAGCGGGTAGAACCAGGCAGAGAATTCCCGGCTAGCAGCTTCCCTGTGGCGGGGAAGTGCAAACGTACACGTTTTCGGCCGAAAACGCGTTTTCCGGCGAAAACGCACACCACGGCTCTTTCTGAGAAAAAGCAAGCACGGAGGACGAGAACCGCTTTTGCCCTGCGTGGCGTTCCGGGCAGCGGGTAGAACCAGGCAGAGAATTCCCGGCTAGCAGCTTCCCTGTGGCGGGGAAGTGCAAACGTACACGTTTTCGGCCGAAAACGCGTTTTCCGGCGAAAACGCACACCACGGCTCTTTCTGAGAAAAAGCAAGCACGGAGGACGAGAACCGCTTTTGCCCTGCGTAGCGTTCCGGGCAGCGGGTAGAACCAGGCAGAGAATTCCCGGCTAGCAGCTTCCCTGTGGCGGGGAAGTGCAAACGTACACGTTTTCGGCCGAAAACGCGTTTTCCGGCGAAATCGCACACCACGGCTCTTTCTGAGAAAAAGCAAGCACGGAGGACGAGAACCGCTTTTGCCCTGCGTAGCGTTCCGGGCAGCGGGTAGAACCAGGCAGAGAATTCCCGGCTAGCAGCTTCCCTGTGGCGGGGAAGTGCAAACGTACACGTTTTCGGCCGAAAACGCGTTTTCCGGCGAAAACGCACACCACGGCTCTTTCTGAGAAAAAGCAAGCACGGAGGACGAGAACCGCTTTTGCCCTGCGTAGCGTTCCGGGCAGCGGGTAGAACCAGGCAGAGAATTCCCGGCTAGCAGCTTCCCTGTGGCGGGGAAGTGCAAACGTACACGTTTTCGGCCGAAAACGCGTTTTCCGGCGAAATCGCACACCACGGCTCTTTCTGAGAAAAAGCAAGCACGGAGGACGAGAACCGCTTTTGCCCTGCGTAGCGTTCCGAGCAGCGGGTAGAACCAGGCAGAGAATTCCCGGCTAGCAGCTTCCCTGTGGCGGGGAAGTGCATACGTACACGTTTTCGGCCGAAAACGCGTTTTCCGGCGAAAACGCACACCACGGCTCTTTCTGAGAAAAAGCAAGCACGGAGGACGAGAACCGCTTTTGCCCTGCGTAGCGTTCCGGGCAGCGGGTAGAACCAGTCAGAGAATTCCCGGCTAGCAGCTTCCCTGTGGCGGGGAAGTGCAAACGTACACGTTTTCGGCCGAAAACGCGTTTTCCGGCGAAAACGCACACCACGGCTCTTTCTGAGAAAAAGCAAGCACGGAGGACGAGAACCGCTTTTGCCCTGCGTAGCGTTCCGGGCAGCGGGTAGAACCAGTCAGAGAATTCCCGGCTAGCAGCTTCCCTGTGGCGGGGAAGTGCAAACGTACACGTTTTCGGCCGAAAACGCGTTTTCCGGCGAAAACGCACACCACGGCTCTTTCTGAGAAAAAGCAAGCACGGAGGACGAGAACCGCTTTTGCCCTGCGTAGCGTTCCGGGCAGCGGGTAGAACCAGGCAGAGAATTCCCGGCTAGCAGCTTCCCTGTGGCGGGGAAGTGCAAACGTACACGTTTTCGGCCGAAAACGCGTTTTCCGGCGAAATCGCACACCACGGCTCTTTCTGAGAAAAAGCAAGCACGGAGGACGAGAACCGCTTTTGCCCTGCGTAGCGTTCCGGGCAGCGGGTAGAACCAGGCAGAGAATTCCCGGCTAGCAGCTTCCCTGTGGCGGGGAAGTGCAAACGTACACGTTTTCGGCCGAAAACGCGTTTTCCGGCGAAATCGCACACCACGGCTCTTTCTGAGAAAAAGCAAGCACGGAGGACGAGAACCGCTTTTGCCCTGCGTAGCGTTCCGGGCAGCGGGTAGAACCAGGCAGAGAATTCCCGGCTAGCAGCTTCCCTGTGGCGGGGAAGTGCAAACGTACACGTTTTCGGCCGAAAACGCGTTTTCCGGCGAAATCGCACACCACGGCTCTTTCTGAGAAAAAGCAAGCACGGAGGACGAGAACCGCTTTTGCCCTGCGTAGCGTTCCGGGCAGCGGGTAGAACCAGGCAGAGAATTCCCGGCTAGCAGCTTCCCTGTGGCGGGGAAGTGCAAACGTACACGTTTTCGGCCGAAAACGCGTTTTCCGGCGAAACCGCACACCACGGCTCTTTCTGAGAAAAAGCAAGCACGGAGGACGAGAACCGCTTTTGCCCTGCGTAGCGTTCCGGGCAGCGGGTAGAACCAGGCAGAGAATTCCCGGCTAGCAGCCTCCCTGTGGCGGGGAAGTGCAAACGTACACGTTTTCGGCCGAAAACGCGTTTTCCGGCGAAAACGCACACCACGGTTCTTTCTGAGATAAAGCAAGCACGGAGGACGAGAACCACTTTTGCCCTGCGTAGCGTTCCGGGCAGCGGGTAGAACCAGGCAGAGAATTCCCGGCTAGCAGCTTCCCTGTGGCGGGGAAGTGCAAACGTACACGTTTTCGGCCGAAAACGCGTTTTCCGGCGAAAACGCACACCACGGCTCTTTCTGAGAAAAAGCAAGCACGGAGGACGAGAACCGCTTTTGCCCTGCGTAGCGTTCCGGGCAGCGGGTAGAACCAGGCAGAGAATTCCCGGCTAGCAGCTTCCCTGTGGCGGGGAAGTGCAAACGTACACGTTTTCGGCCGAAAACGCGTTTTCCGGCGAAAGCGCACACCACGGCTCTTTCTGAGAAAAAGCAAGCACGGAGGACGAGAACCGCTTTTGCCCTGCGTAGCGTTCCGGGCAGCGGGTAGAACCAGGCAGAGAATTCCCGGCTAGCAGCTTCCCTGTGGCGGGGAAGTGCAAACGTACACGTTTTCGGCCGAAAACGCGTTTTCCGGCGAAATCGCACACCACGGCTCTTTCTGAGAAAAAGCAAGCACGGAGGACGAGAACCGCTTTTGCCCTGCGTAGCGTTCCGGGCAGCGGGTAGAACCAGGCAGAGAATTCCCGGCTAGCAGCTTCCCTGTGGCGGGGAAGTGCAAACGTACACGTTTTCGGCCGAAAACGCGTTTTCCGGCGAAAACGCACACCACGGCTCTTTCTGAGAAAAAGCAAGCACGGAGGACGAGAACCGCTTTTGCCCTGCGTAGCGTTCCGGGCAGCGGGTAGAACCAGGCAGAGAATTCCCGGCTAGCAGCTTCCCTGTGGCGGGGAAGTGCAAACGTACACGTTTTCGGCCGAAAACGCGTTTTCTGGCGAAATCGCACACCACGGCTCTTTCTGAGAAAAAGCAAGCACGGAGGACGAGAACCGCTTTTGCCCTGCGTAGCGTTCCGGGCAGCGGGTAGAACCAGGCAGAGAATTCCCGGCTAGCAGCTTCCCTGTGGCGGGGAAGTGCAAACATACACGTTTTTGGCCGAAAACGCGTTTTCCGGCGAAAACGCACACCACGGCTCTTTCTGAGAAAAAGCAAGCACGGAGGACGAGAACCGCTTTTGCCCTGCGTAGCGTTCCGGGCAGCGGGTAGAACCAGGCAGAGAATTCCCGGCTAGCAGCTTCCCTGTGGCGGGGAAGTGCAAACGTACACGTTTTCGGCCGAAAACGTGTTTTCCGGCGAAATCGCACACCACGGCTCTTTCTGAGAAAAAGCAAGCACGGAGGATGAGAACCGCTTTTGCCCTGCGTAGCGTTCCGGGCAGCGGGTAGAACCAGGCAGAGAATTCCCGGCTAGCAGCTTCCCTGTGGCGGGGAAGTGCAAACGTACACGTTTTCGGCCGAAAACGCGTTTTCCGGCGAAATCGCACACCACGGCTCTTTCTGAGAAAAAGCAAGCACGGAGGACGAGAACCGCTTTTGCCCTGCGTAGCGTTCCGGGCAGCGGGTAGAACCAGGCAGAGAATTCCCGGCTAGCAGCTTCCCTGTGGCGGGGAAGTGCAAACGTACACGTTTTCGGCCGAAAACGCGTTTTCCGGCGAAATCGCACACCACGGCTCTTTCTGAGAAAAAGCAAGCACGGAGGACGAGAACCGCTTTTGCCCTGCGTAGCGTTCCGGGCAGCGGCTAGAACCAGGCAGAGAATTCCCGCCTAGCAGCTTCCCTGTGGCGGGGAAGTGCAAACGTACACGTTTTCGGCCGAAAACGCGTTTTCCGGCGAAAACGCACACCACGGCTCTTTCTGAGAAAAAGCAAGCACGGAGGACGAGAACCGCTTTTGCCCTGCGTAGCGTTCCGGGCAGCGGGTAGAACCAGGCAGAGAATTCCCGGCTAGCAGCTTCCCTGTGGCGGGGAAGTGCAAACGTACACGTTTTCGGCCGAAAACGCGTTTTCCGGCGAAAACGCACACCACGGCTCTTTCTGAGAAAAAGCAAGCACGGAGGACGAGAACCGCTTTTGCCCTGCGTAGCGTTCCGGGCAGCGGGTAGAACCAGGCAGAGAATTCCCGGCTAGCAGCTTCCCTGTGGCGGGGAAGTGCAAACGTACACGTTTTCGGCCGAAAACGCG
Source organism: Athene noctua (assembly GCF_965140245.1). Lineage (NCBI taxonomy): Eukaryota > Metazoa > Chordata > Aves > Strigiformes > Strigidae > Athene > Athene noctua. Next base: position 36,041 of record NW_027437920.1, on the reverse strand, counting down.
TTTTCCGGCGAAAACGCACACCACGGCTCTTTCTGAGAAAAAGCAAGCACGGAGGACGAGAACCGCTTTTGCCCTGCGTAGCGTTCCGGGCAGCGGGTAGAACCAGGCAGAGAATTTCCGGCTAGCAGCTTCCCTGTGGAGGGGAAGTGCAAACGTACACGTTTTCGGCCGAAAACGCGTTTTCCGGCGAAAACGCACACCACGGCTCTTTCTGAGAAAAAGCAAGCACGGAGGACGAGAACCGCTTTTGCCCTGCGTAGCGTTCCGGGCAGCGGGTAGAACCAGGCAGAGAATTCCCGGCTAGCAGCTTCCCTGTGGCGGGGAAGTGCAAACGTACACGTTTTCGGCCGAAAACGCGTTTTCCGGCGAAAACGCACACCACGGCTCTTTCTGAGAAAAAGCAAGCACGGAGGACGAGAACCGCTTTTGCCCTGCGTAGCGTTCCGGGCAGCGGGTAGAACCAGTCAGAGAATTCCCGGCTAGCAGCTTCCCTGTGGCGGGGAAGTGCAAACGTACACTTTTTCGGCCGAAAACGCGTTTTCCGGCGAAATCGCACACCACGGCTCTTTCTGAGAAAAAGCAAGCACGGAGGACGAGAACCGCTTTTGCCCTGCGTAGCGTTCCGGGTAGCGGGTAGAACCAGGCAGAGAATTCCCGGCTAGCAGCTTCCCTGTGGCGGGGAAGTGCAAACGTACACGTTTTCGGCCGAAAACGCGTTTTCCGGCGAAAACGCACACCACGGCTCTTTCTGAGAAAAAGCAAGCACGGAGGACGAGAACCGCTTTTGCCCTGCGTAGCGTTCCGGGCAGCGGGTAGAACCAGGCAGAGAATTCCCGGCTAGCAGCTTCCCTGTGGCGGGGAAGTGCAAACGTACACGTTTTCGGCCGAAAACGCGTTTTCCGGCGAAATCGCACACCACGGCTCTTTCTGAGAAAAAGCAAGCACGGAGGACGAGAACCGCTTTTGCCCTGCGTAGCGTTCCGGGCAGCGGCTAGAACCAGGCAGAGAATTCCCGCCTAGCAGCTTCCCTGTGGCGGGGAAGTGCAAACGTACACGTTTTCGGCCGAAAACGCGTTTTCCGGCGAAAACGCACACCACGGCTCTTTCTGAGAAAAAGCAAGCACGGAGGACGAGAACCGCTTTTGCCCTGCGTAGCGTTCCGGGCAGCGGGTAGAACCAGGCAGAGAATTCCCGGCTAGCAGCTTCCCTGTGGCGGGGAAGTGCAAACGTACACGTTTTCGGCCGAAAACGCGTTTTCCGGCGAAAACGCACACCACGGCTCTTTCTGAGAAAAAGCAAGCACGGAGGACGAGAACCGCTTTTGCCCTGCGTAGCGTTCCGGGCAGCGGGTAGAACCAGGCAGAGAATTCCCGGCTAGCAGCTTCCCTGTGGCGGGGAAGTGCAAACGTACACGTTTTCGGCCGAAAACGCGTTTTCCGGCGAAAACGCACACCACGGCTCTTTCTGAGAAAAAGCAAGCACGGAGGACGAGAACCGCTTTTGCCCTGCGTAGCGTTCCGGGCAGCGGGTAGAACCAGGCAGAGAATTTCCGGCTAGCAGCTTCCCTGTGGAGGGGAAGTGCAAACGTACACGTTTTCGGCCGAAAACGCGTTTTCCGGCGAAAACGCACACCACGGCTCTTTCTGAGAAAAAGCAAGCACGGAGGACGAGAACCGCTTTTGCCCTGCGTAGCGTTCCGGGCAGCGGGTAGAACCAGGCAGAGAATTCCCGGCTAGCAGCTTCCCTGTGGCGGGGAAGTGCAAACGTACACGTTTTCGGCCGAAAACGCGTTTTCCGGCGAAAACGCACACCACGGCTCTTTCTGAGAAAAAGCAAGCACGGAGGACGAGAACCGCTTTTGCCCTGCGTAGCGTTCCGGGCAGCGGGTAGAACCAGGCAGAGAATTCCCGGCTAGCAGCTTCCCTGTGGCGGGGAAGTGCAAACGTACACTTTTTCGGCCGAAAACGCGTTTTCCGGCGAAATCGCACACCACGGCTCTTTCTGAGAAAAAGCAAGCACGGAGGACGAGAACCGCTTTTGCCCTGCGTAGCGTTCCGGGTAGCGGGTAGAACCAGGCAGAGAATTCCCGGCTAGCAGCTTCCCTGTGGCGGGGAAGTGCAAACGTACACGTTTTCGGCCGAAAACGCGTTTTCCGGCGAAAACGCACACCACGGCTCTTTCTGAGAAAAAGCAAGCACGGAGGACGAGAACCGCTTTTGCCCTGCGTAGCGTTCCGGGCAGCGGGTAGAACCAGTCAGAGAATTCCCGGCTAGCAGCTTCCCTGTGGCGGGGAAGTGCAAACGTACACGTTTTCGGCCGAAAACGCGTTTTCCGGTGAAAACGCACACCACGGCTCTTTCTGAGAAAAAGCAAGCACGGAGGAAGAGAACCGCTTTTGCCCTGCGTAGCGTTCCGGGCAGCGGGTAAAACCAGGCAGAGAATTCCCGGCTAGCAGCTTCCCTGTGGCGGGGAAGTGCAAACGTACACGTTTTCGGCCGAAAACGCGTTTTCCGGCGAAATCGCACACCACGGCTCTTTCTGAGAAAAAGCAAGCACGGAGGACGAGAACCGCTTTTGCCCTGCGTAGCGTTCCGGGCAGCGGGTAGAACCAGGCAGAGAATTCCCGGCTAGCAGCTTCCCTGTGGCGGGGAAGTGCAAACGTACACGTTTTCGGCCGAAAACGCGTTTTCCGGCGAAATCGCACACCACGGCTCTTTCTGAGAAAAAGCAAGCACGGAGGACGAGAACCGCTTTTGCCCTGCGTAGCGTTCCGGGCAGCGGGTAGAACCAGGCAGAGAATTCCCGGCTAGCAGCTTCCCTGTGGCGGGGAAGTGCAAACGTACACGTTTTCGGCCGAAAACGCGTTTTCCGGCGAAATCGCACACCACGGCTCTTTCTGAGAAAAAGCAAGCACGGAGGACGAGAACCGCTTTTGCCCTGCGTAGCGTTCCGGGCAGCGGGTAGAACCAGGCAGAGAATTCCCGGCTAGCAGCTTCCCTGTGGCGGGGAAGTGCAAACGTACACGTTTTCGGCCGAAAACGCGTTTTCCGGCGAAATCGCACACCACGGCTCTTTCTGAGAAAAAGCAAGCACGGAGGACGAGAACCGCTTTTGCCCTGCGTAGCGTTCCGGGCAGCGGGTAGAACCAGGCAGAGAATTCCCGGCTAGCAGCTTCCCTGTGGCGGGGAAGTGCAAACGTACACGTTTTCGGCCGAAAACGCGTTTTCCGGCGAAACCGCACACCACGGCTCTTTCTGAGAAAAAGCAAGCACGGAGGACGAGAACCGCTTTTGCCCTGCGTAGCGTTCCGGGCAGCGGGTAGAACCAGGCAGAGAATTCCCGGCTAGCAGCCTCCCTGTGGCGGGGAAGTGCAAACGTACACGTTTTCGGCCGAAAACGCGTTTTCCGGCGAAAACGCACACCACGGTTCTTTCTGAGATAAAGCAAGCACGGAGGACGAGAACCACTTTTGCCCTGCGTAGCGTTCCGGGCAGCGGGTAGAACCAGGCAGAGAATTCCCGGCTAGCAGCTTCCCTGTGGCGGGGAAGTGCAAACGTACACGTTTTCGGCCGAAAACGCGTTTTCCGGCGAAAACGCACACCACGGCTCTTTCTGAGAAAAAGCAAGCACGGAGGACGAGAACCGCTTTTGCCCTGCGTAGCGTTCCGGGCAGCGGGTAGAACCAGGCAGAGAATTCCCGGCTAGCAGCTTCCCTGTGGCGGGGAAGTGCAAACGTACACGTTTTCGGCCGAAAACGCGTTTTCCGGCGAAAGCGCACACCACGGCTCTTTCTGAGAAAAAGCAAGCACGGAGGACGAGAACCGCTTTTGCCCTGCGTAGCGTTCCGGGCAGCGGGTAGAACCAGGCAGAGAATTCCCGGCTAGCAGCTTCCCTGTGGCGGGGAAGTGCAAACGTACACGTTTTCGGCCGAAAACGCGTTTTCCGGCGAAATCGCACACCACGGCTCTTTCTGAGAAAAAGCAAGCACGGAGGACGAGAACCGCTTTTGCCCTGCGTAGCGTTCCGGGCAGCGGGTAGAACCAGGCAGAGAATTCCCGGCTAGCAGCTTCCCTGTGGCGGGGAAGTGCAAACGTACACGTTTTCGGCCGAAAACGCGTTTTCCGGCGAAAACGCACACCACGGCTCTTTCTGAGAAAAAGCAAGCACGGAGGACGAGAACCGCTTTTGCCCTGCGTAGCGTTCCGGGCAGCGGGTAGAACCAGGCAGAGAATTCCCGGCTAGCAGCTTCCCTGTGGCGGGGAAGTGCAAACGTACACGTTTTCGGCCGAAAACGCGTTTTCTGGCGAAATCGCACACCACGGCTCTTTCTGAGAAAAAGCAAGCACGGAGGACGAGAACCGCTTTTGCCCTGCGTAGCGTTCCGGGCAGCGGGTAGAACCAGGCAGAGAATTCCCGGCTAGCAGCTTCCCTGTGGCGGGGAAGTGCAAACATACACGTTTTTGGCCGAAAACGCGTTTTCCGGCGAAAACGCACACCACGGCTCTTTCTGAGAAAAAGCAAGCACGGAGGACGAGAACCGCTTTTGCCCTGCGTAGCGTTCCGGGCAGCGGGTAGAACCAGGCAGAGAATTCCCGGCTAGCAGCTTCCCTGTGGCGGGGAAGTGCAAACGTACACGTTTTCGGCCGAAAACGTGTTTTCCGGCGAAATCGCACACCACGGCTCTTTCTGAGAAAAAGCAAGCACGGAGGATGAGAACCGCTTTTGCCCTGCGTAGCGTTCCGGGCAGCGGGTAGAACCAGGCAGAGAATTCCCGGCTAGCAGCTTCCCTGTGGCGGGGAAGTGCAAACGTACACGTTTTCGGCCGAAAACGCGTTTTCCGGCGAAATCGCACACCACGGCTCTTTCTGAGAAAAAGCAAGCACGGAGGACGAGAACCGCTTTTGCCCTGCGTAGCGTTCCGGGCAGCGGGTAGAACCAGGCAGAGAATTCCCGGCTAGCAGCTTCCCTGTGGCGGGGAAGTGCAAACGTACACGTTTTCGGCCGAAAACGCGTTTTCCGGCGAAATCGCACACCACGGCTCTTTCTGAGAAAAAGCAAGCACGGAGGACGAGAACCGCTTTTGCCCTGCGTAGCGTTCCGGGCAGCGGCTAGAACCAGGCAGAGAATTCCCGCCTAGCAGCTTCCCTGTGGCGGGGAAGTGCAAACGTACACGTTTTCGGCCGAAAACGCGTTTTCCGGCGAAAACGCACACCACGGCTCTTTCTGAGAAAAAGCAAGCACGGAGGACGAGAACCGCTTTTGCCCTGCGTAGCGTTCCGGGCAGCGGGTAGAACCAGGCAGAGAATTCCCGGCTAGCAGCTTCCCTGTGGCGGGGAAGTGCAAACGTACACGTTTTCGGCCGAAAACGCGTTTTCCGGCGAAAACGCACACCACGGCTCTTTCTGAGAAAAAGCAAGCACGGAGGACGAGAACCGCTTTTGCCCTGCGTAGCGTTCCGGGCAGCGGGTAGAACCAGGCAGAGAATTCCCGGCTAGCAGCTTCCCTGTGGCGGGGAAGTGCAAACGTACACGTTTTCGGCCGAAAACGCGTTTTCCGGCGAAAACGCACACCACGGCTCTTTCTGAGAAAAAGCAAGCACGGAGGACGAGAACCGCTTTTGCCCTGCGTAGCGTTCCGGGCAGCGGGTAGAACCAGGCAGAGAATTTCCGGCTAGCAGCTTCCCTGTGGAGGGGAAGTGCAAACGTACACGTTTTCGGCCGAAAACGCGTTTTCCGGCGAAAACGCACACCACGGCTCTTTCTGAGAAAAAGCAAGCACGGAGGACGAGAACCGCTTTTGCCCTGCGTAGCGTTCCGGGCAGCGGGTAGAACCAGGCAGAGAATTCCCGGCTAGCAGCTTCCCTGTGGCGGGGAAGTGCAAACGTACACGTTTTCGGCCGAAAACGCGTTTTCCGGCGAAAACGCACACCACGGCTCTTTCTGAGAAAAAGCAAGCACGGAGGACGAGAACCGCTTTTGCCCTGCGTAGCGTTCCGGGCAGCGGGTAGAACCAGTCAGAGAATTCCCGGCTAGCAGCTTCCCTGTGGCGGGGAAGTGCAAACGTACACTTTTTCGGCCGAAAACGCGTTTTCCGGCGAAATCGCACACCACGGCTCTTTCTGAGAAAAAGCAAGCACGGAGGACGAGAACCGCTTTTGCCCTGCGTAGCGTTCCGGGTAGCGGGTAGAACCAGGCAGAGAATTCCCGGCTAGCAGCTTCCCTGTGGCGGGGAAGTGCAAACGTACACGTTTTCGGCCGAAAACGCGTTTTCCGGCGAAAACGCACACCACGGCTCTTTCTGAGAAAAAGCAAGCACGGAGGACGAGAACCGCTTTTGCCCTGCGTAGCGTTCCGGGCAGCGGGTAGAACCAGTCAGAGAATTCCCGGCTAGCAGCTTCCCTGTGGCGGGGAAGTGCAAACGTACACGTTTTCGGCCGAAAACGCGTTTTCCGGTGAAAACGCACACCACGGCTCTTTCTGAGAAAAAGCAAGCACGGAGGAAGAGAACCGCTTTTGCCCTGCGTAGCGTTCCGGGCAGCGGGTAAAACCAGGCAGAGAATTCCCGGCTAGCAGCTTCCCTGTGGCGGGGAAGTGCAAACGTACACGTTTTCGGCCGAAAACGCGTTTTCCGGCGAAATCGCACACCACGGCTCTTTCTGAGAAAAAGCAAGCACGGAGGACGAGAACCGCTTTTGCCCTGCGTAGCGTTCCGGGCAGCGGGTAGAACCAGGCAGAGAATTCCCGGCTAGCAGCTTCCCTGTGGCGGGGAAGTGCAAACGTACACGTTTTCGGCCGAAAACGCGTTTTCCGGCGAAATCGCACACCACGGCTCTTTCTGAGAAAAAGCAAGCACGGAGGACGAGAACCGCTTTTGCCCTGCGTAGCGTTCCGGGCAGCGGGTAGAACCAGGCAGAGAATTCCCGGCTAGCAGCTTCCCTGTGGCGGGGAAGTGCAAACGTACACGTTTTCGGCCGAAAACGCGTTTTCCGGCGAAATCGCACACCACGGCTCTTTCTGAGAAAAAGCAAGCACGGAGGACGAGAACCGCTTTTGCCCTGCGTAGCGTTCCGGGCAGCGGCTAGAACCAGGCAGAGAATTCCCGCCTAGCAGCTTCCCTGTGGCGGGGAAGTGCAAACGTACACGTTTTCGGCCGAAAACGCGTTTTCCGGCGAAAACGCACACCACGGCTCTTTCTGAGAAAAAGCAAGCACGGAGGACGAGAACCGCTTTTGCCCTGCGTAGCGTTCCGGGCAGCGGGTAGAACCAGGCAGAGAATTCCCGGCTAGCAGCTTCCCTGTGGCGGGGAAGTGCAAACGTACACGTTTTCGGCCGAAAACGCGTTTTCCGGCGAAAACGCACACCACGGCTCTTTCTGAGAAAAAGCAAGCACGGAGGACGAGAACCGCTTTTGCCCTGCGTAGCGTTCCGGGCAGCGGGTAGAACCAGGCAGAGAATTCCCGGCTAGCAGCTTCCCTGTGGCGGGGAAGTGCAAACGTACACGTTTTCGGCCGAAAACGCGTTTTCCGGCGAAAACGCACACCACGGCTCTTTCTGAGAAAAAGCAAGCACGGAGGACGAGAACCGCTTTTGCCCTGCGTAGCGTTCCGGGCAGCGGGTAGAACCAGGCAGAGAATTTCCGGCTAGCAGCTTCCCTGTGGAGGGGAAGTGCAAACGTACACGTTTTCGGCCGAAAACGCGTTTTCCGGCGAAAACGCACACCACGGCTCTTTCTGAGAAAAAGCAAGCACGGAGGACGAGAACCGCTTTTGCCCTGCGTAGCGTTCCGGGCAGCGGGTAGAACCAGGCAGAGAATTCCCGGCTAGCAGCTTCCCTGTGGCGGGGAAGTGCAAACGTACACGTTTTCGGCCGAAAACGCGTTTTCCGGCGAAAACGCACACCACGGCTCTTTCTGAGAAAAAGCAAGCACGGAGGACGAGAACCGCTTTTGCCCTGCGTAGCGTTCCGGGCAGCGGGTAGAACCAGGCAGAGAATTCCCGGCTAGCAGCTTCCCTGTGGCGGGGAAGTGCAAACGTACACTTTTTCGGCCGAAAACGCGTTTTCCGGCGAAATCGCACACCACGGCTCTTTCTGAGAAAAAGCAAGCACGGAGGACGAGAACCGCTTTTGCCCTGCGTAGCGTTCCGGGTAGCGGGTAGAACCAGGCAGAGAATTCCCGGCTAGCAGCTTCCCTGTGGCGGGGAAGTGCAAACGTACACGTTTTCGGCCGAAAACGCGTTTTCCGGCGAAAACGCACACCACGGCTCTTTCTGAGAAAAAGCAAGCACGGAGGACGAGAACCGCTTTTGCCCTGCGTAGCGTTCCGGGCAGCGGGTAGAACCAGTCAGAGAATTCCCGGCTAGCAGCTTCCCTGTGGCGGGGAAGTGCAAACGTACACGTTTTCGGCCGAAAACGCGTTTTCCGGTGAAAACGCACACCACGGCTCTTTCTGAGAAAAAGCAAGCACGGAGGAAGAGAACCGCTTTTGCCCTGCGTAGCGTTCCGGGCAGCGGGTAAAACCAGGCAGAGAATTCCCGGCTAGCAGCTTCCCTGTGGCGGGGAAGTGCAAACGTACACGTTTTCGGCCGAAAACGCGTTTTCCGGCGAAATCGCACACCACGGCTCTTTCTGAGAAAAAGCAAGCACGGAGGACGAGAACCGCTTTTGCCCTGCGTAGCGTTCCGGGCAGCGGGTAGAACCAGGCAGAGAATTCCCGGCTAGCAGCTTCCCTGTGGCGGGGAAGTGCAAACGTACACGTTTTCGGCCGAAAACGCGTTTTCCGGCGAAATCGCACACCACGGCTCTTTCTGAGAAAAAGCAAGCACGGAGGACGAGAACCGCTTTTGCCCTGCGTAGCGTTCCGGGCAGCGGGTAGAACCAGGCAGAGAATTCCCGGCTAGCAGCTTCCCTGTGGCGGGGAAGTGCAAACGTACACGTTTTCGGCCGAAAACGCGTTTTCCGGCGAAATCGCACACCACGGCTCTTTCTGAGAAAAAGCAAGCACGGAGGACGAGAACCGCTTTTGCCCTGCGTAGCGTTCCGGGCAGCGGGTAGAACCAGGCAGAGAATTCCCGTCTAGCAGCTTCCCTGTGGCGGGGAAGTGCAAACGTACACGTTTTCGGCCGAAAACGCGTTTTCCGGCGAAATCGCACACCACGGCTCTTTCTGAGAAAAAGCAAGCACGGAGGACGAGAACCGCTTTTGCCCTGCGTAGCGTTCCGGGCAGCGGGTAGAACCAGGCAGAGAATTCCCGGCTAGCAGCTTCCCTGTGGCGGGGAAGTGCAAACGTACACGTTTTCGGCCGAAAACGCGTTTTCTGGCGAAATCGCACACCACGGCTCTTTCTGAGAAAAAGCAAGCACGGAGGAAGAGAACCGCTTTTGCCCTGCGTAGCGTTCCGGGCAGCGGGTAGAACCAGGCAGAGAATTCCCGGCTAGCAGCTTCCCTGTGGCGGGGAAGTGCAAACGTACACGTTTTCGGCCGAAAACGCGTTTTCCGGCGAAATCGCACACCACGGCTCTTTCTGAGAAAAAGCAAGCACGGAGGACGAGAACCGCTTTTGCGCTGCGTAGCGTTCCGAGCAGCGGGTAGAAGCAGGCAGAGAATTCCCGGCTAGCAGCTTCCCTGTGGCGGGGAAGTGCAAACGTACACGTTTTCGGCCGAAAACGCGTTTTCCGGCGAAAACGCACACCATGGCTCTTTATGAGAAAAAGCAAGCACGGAGGACGAGAACCGCTTTTGCCCTGCGTAGCGTTCCGGGCAGCGGGTAGAACCAGGCAGAGAATTCCCGGCTAGCAGCTTCCCTGTGGCGGGGAAGTGCAAACGTACACGTTTTCGGCCGAAAACGCGTTTTCTGGCCAAATCGCACACCACGTCTCTTTCTGAGAAAAAGCAAGCACGGAGGACGAGAACCGCTTTTGCCCTGCGTAGCGTTCCGGGCAGCGGGTAGAACCAGTCAGAGAATTCCCGGCTAGCAGCTTCCCTGTGGCGGGGAAGTGCAAACGTACACGTTTTCGGCCGAAAACGCGTTTTCCGGCGAAAACGCACACCACGGCTCTTTCTGAGAAAAAGCAAGCACGGAGGACGAGAACCGCTTTTGCCCTGCGTAGCGTTCCGGGCAGCGGGTAGAACCAGTCAGAGAATTCCCGGCTAGCAGCTTCCCTGTGGCGGGGAAGTGCAAACGTACACGTTTTCGGCCGAAAACGCGTTTTCCGGCGAAATCGCACACCACGGCTCTTTCTGAGAAAAAGCAAGCACGGAGGACGAGAACCGCTTTTGCCCTGCGTAGCGTTCCGAGCAGCGGGTAGAACCAGGCAGAGAATTCCCGGCTAGCAGCTTCCCTGTGGCGGGGAAGTGCAAACGTACACGTTTTCGGCCGAAAACGCGTTTTCCGGCGAAAACGCACACCACGGCTCTTTCTGAGAAAAAGCAAGCACGGAGGACGAGAACCGCTTTTGCCCTGCGTAGCGTTCCGGGCAGCGGGTAGAACCAGGCAGAGAATTCCCGGCTAGCAGCTTCCCTGTGGCGGGGAAGTGCAAACGTACACGTTTTCGGCCGAAAACGCGTTTTCCGGCGAAATCGCACACCACGGCTCTTTCTGAGAAAAAGCAAGCACGGAGGACGAGAACCGCTTTTGCCCTGCGTAGCGTTCCGGGCAGCGGGTAGAACCAGTCAGAGAATTCCCGGCTAGCAGCTTCCCTGTGGCGGGGAAGTGCAAACGTACACGTTTTCGGCCGAAAACGCGTTTTCCGGCGAAATCGCACACCACGGCTCTTTCTGAGAAAAAGCAAGCACGGAGGACGAGAACCGCTTTTGCCCTGCGTAGCGTTCCGAGCAGCGGGTAGAACCAGGCAGAGAATTCCCGGCTAGCAGCTTCCCTGTGGCGGGGAAGTGCAAACGTACACGTTTTCGGCCGAAAACGCGTTTTCCGGCGAAAACGCACACCACGGCTCTTTCTGAGAAAAAGCAAGCACGGAGGACGAGAACCGCTTTTGCCCTGCGTAGCGTTCCGGGCAGCGGGTAGAACCAGGCAGAGAATTCCCGGCTAGCAGCTTCCCTGTGGCGGGGAAGTGCAAACGTACACGTTTTCGGCCGAAAACGCGTTTTCCGGCGAAATCGCACACCACGGCTCTTTCTGAGAAAAAGCAAGCACGGAGGACGAGAACCGCTTTTGCCCTGCGTAGCGTTCCGGGCAGCGGGTAGAACCAGGCAGAGAATTCCCGGCTAGCAGCTTCCCTGTGGCGGGGAAGTGCAAACGTACACGTTTTCGGCCGAAAACGCGTTTTCCGGCGAAATCGCACACCACGGCTCTTTCTGAGAAAAAGCAAGCACGGAGGACGAGAACCGCTTTTGCCCTGCGTAGCGTTCCGGGCAGCGGGTAGAACCAGGCAGAGAATTCCCGGCTAGCAGCTTCCCTGTGGCGGGGAAGTGCAAACGTACACGTTTTCGGCCGAAAACGCGTTTTCCGGCGAAAACGCACACCACGGCTCTTTCTGAGAAAAAGCAAGCACGGAGGACGAGAACCGCTTTTGCCCTGCGTAGCGTTCCGGGCAGCGGGTAGAACCAGGCAGAGAATTCCCGGCTAGCAGCTTCCCTGTGGCGGGGAAGTGCAAACGTACACGTTTTCGGCCGAAACGCGTTTTCCGGCGAAATCGCACACCACGGCTCTTTCTGAGAAAAAGCAAGCACGGAGGACGAGAACCGCTTTTGCCCTGCGTAGCGTTCCGGGCAGCGGGTAGAACCAGGCAGAGAATTCCCGGCTAGCAGCTTCCCTGTGGCGGGGAAGTGCAAACGTACACGTTTTCGGCCGAAAACGCGTTTTCCGGCGAAATCGCACACCACGGCTCTTTCTGAGAAAAAGCAAGCACGGAGGACGAGAACCGCTTTTGCCCTGCGTAGCGTTCCGGGCAGCGGGTAGAACCAGGCAGAGAATTCCCGGCTAGCAGCTTCCCTGTGGCGGGGAAGTGCAAACGTACACGTTTTCGGCCGAAAACGCGTTTTCCGGCGAAATCGCACACCACGGCTCTTTCTGAGAAAAAGCAAGCACGGAGGACGAGAACCGCTTTTGCCCTGCGTAGCGTTCCGGGCAGCGGGTAGAACCAGGCAGAGAATTCCCGGCTAGCAGCTTCCCTGTGGCGGGGAAGTGCAAACGTACACGTTTTCGGCCGAAAACGCGTTTTCCGGCGAAAACGCACACCACGGCTCTTTCTGAGAAAAAGCAAGCACGGAGGACGAGAACCGCTTTTGCCCTGCGTAGCGTTCCGGGCAGCGGGTAGAACCAGGCAGAGAATTCCCGGCTAGCAGCTTCCCTGTGGCGGGGAAGTGCAAACGTACACGTTTTCGGCCGAAACGCGTTTTCCGGCGAAATCGCACACCACGGCTCTTTCTGAGAAAAAGCAAGCACGGAGGACGAGAACCGCTTTTGCCCTGCGTAGCGTTCCGGGCAGCGGGTAGAACCAGGCAGAGAATTCCCGGCTAGCAGCTTCCCTGTGGCGGGGAAGTGCAAACGTACACGTTTTCGGCCGAAAACGCGTTTTCCGGCGAAATCGCACACCACGGCTCTTTCTGAGAAAAAGCAAGCACGGAGGACGAGAACCGCTTTTGCCCTGCGTAGCGTTCCGGGCAGCGGGTAGAACCAGGCAGAGAATTCCCGGCTAGCAGCTTCCCTGTGGCGGGGAAGTGCAAACGTACACGTTTTCGGCCGAAAACGCGTTTTCCGGCGAAATCGCACACCACGGCTCTTTCTGAGAAAAAGCAAGCACGGAGGACGAGAACCGCTTTTGCCCTGCGTAGCGTTCCGGGCAGCGGGTAGAACCAGGCAGAGAATTCCCGGCTAGCAGCTTCCCTGTGGCGGGGAAGTGCAAACGTACACGTTTTCGGCCGAAAACGCGTTTTCCGGCGAAAACGCACACCACGGCTCTTTCTGAGAAAAAGCAAGCACGGAGGACGAGAACCGCTTTTGCCCTGCGTAGCGTTCCGGGCAGCGGGTAGAACCAGGCAGAGAATTCCCGGCTAGCAGCTTCCCTGTGGCGGGGAAGTGCAAACGTACACGTTTTCGGCCGAAAACGCGTTTTCCGGCGAAAACGCACACCACGGCTCTTTCTGAGAAAAAGCAAGCACGGAGGACGAGAACCGCTTTTGCCCTGCGTAGCGTTCCGGGCAGCGGGTAGAACCAGGCAGAGAATTCCCGGCTAGCAGCTTCCCTGTGGCGGGGAAGTGCAAACGTACACGTTTTCGGCCGAAAACGCGTTTTCCGGCGAAAACGCACACCACGGCTCTTTCTGAGATAAAGCAAGCACGGAGGACGAGAACCGCTTTTGCCCTGCGTAGCGTTCCGGGCAGCGGGTAGAACCAGTCAGAGAATTCCCGGCTAGCAGCTTCCCTGTGGCGGGGAAGTGCAAACGTACACGTTTTCGGCCGAAAACGCGTTTTCCGGCGAAAACGCACACCACGGCTCTTTCTGAGAAAAAGCAAGCACGGAGGACGAGAACCGCTTTTGCCCTGCGTAGCGTTCCGGGCAGCGGGTAGAACCAGGCAGAGAATTCCCGGCTAGCAGCTTCCCTGTGGCGGGGAAGTGCAAACGTACACGTTTTCGGCCGAAAACGCGTTTTCCGGCGAAAACGCACACCACGGCTCTTTCTGAGAAAAAGCAAGCACGGAGGACGAGAACCGCTTTTGCCCTGCGTAGCGTTCCGGGCAGCGGGTAGAACCAGGCAGAGAATTCCCGGCTAGCAGCTTCCCTGTGGCGGGGAAGTGCAAACGTACACGTTTTCGGCCGAAAACGCGTTTTCCGGCGAAAACGCACACCACGGCTCTTTCTGAGAAAAAGCAAGCACGGAGGACGAGAACCGCTTTTGCCCTGCGTAGCGTTCCGGGCAGCGGGTAGAACCAGGCAGAGAATTCCCGGCTAGCAGCTTCCCTGTGGCGGGGAAGTGCAAACGTACACGTTTTCGGCCGAAAACGCGTTTTCTGGCGAAATCGCACACCACGGCTCTTTCTGAGAAAAAGCAAGCACGGAGGACGAGAACCGCTTTTGCCCTGCGTAGCGTTCCGGGCAGCGGGTAGAAACAGGCAGAGAATTCCCGGCTAGCAGCTTCCCTGTGGCGGGGAAGTGCAAACATACACGTTTTTGGCCGAAAACGCGTTTTCCGGCGAAAACGCACACCACGGCTCTTTCTGAGAAAAAGCAAGCACGGAGGACGAGAACCGCTTTTGCCCTGCGTAGCGTTCCGGGCAGCGGGTAGAACCAGGCAGAGAATTCCCGGCTAGCAGCTTCCCTGTGGCGGGGAAGTGCAAACGTACACGTTTTCGGCCGAAAACGCGTTTTCTGGCGAAATCGCACACCACGGCTCTTTCTGAGAAAAAGCAAGCACGGAGGACGAGAACCGCTTTTGCCCTGCGTAGCGTTCCGGGCAGCGGGTAGAACCAGGCAGAGAATTCCCGGCTAGCAGCTTCCCTGTGGCGGGGAAGTGCAAACATACACGTTTTTGGCCGAAAACGCGTTTTCCGGCGAAAACGCACACCACGGCTCTTTCTGAGAAAAAGCAAGCACGGAGGACGAGAACCGCTTTTGCCCTGCGTAGCGTTCCGGGCAGCGGGTAGAACCAGGCAGAGAATTCCCGGCTAGCAGCTTCCCTGTGGCGGGGAAGTGCAAACGTACACGTTTTCGGCCGAAAACGCGTTTTCCGGCGAAATCGTACACCACGGCTCTTTCTGAGAAAAAGCAAGCACGGAGGATGAGAACCGCTTTTGCCCTGCGTAGCGTTCCGGGCAGCGGGTAGAACCAGGCAGAGAATTCCCGGCTAGCAGCTTCCCTGTGGCGGGGAAGTGCAAACGTAAACGTTTTCGGCCGAAAACGCGTTTTCCGGCGAAAACGCACACCACGGCTCTTTCTGAGAAAAAGCAAGCACGGAGGACGAGAACCGCTTTTGCCCTGCGTAGCGTTCCGGGCAGCGGGTAGAACCAGGCAGAGAATTCCCGGCTAGCAGCTTCCCTGTGGCGGGGAAGTGCAAACGTACACGTTTTCGGCCGAAAACGCGTTTTCCGGCGAAATCGCACACCACGGCTCTTTCTGAGAAAAAGCAAGCACGGAGGACGAGAACCGCTTTTGCCCTGCGTAGCGTTCCGGGCAGCGGGTAGAACCAGGCAGAGAATTCCCGGCTAGCAGCTTCCCTGTGGCGGGGAAGTGCAAACGTACACGTTTTCGGCCGAAAACGCGTTTTCCGGCGAAAACGCACACCACGGCTCTTTCTGAGAAAAAGCAAGCACGGAGGACGAGAACCGCTTTTGCCCTGCGTAGCGTTCCGGGCAGCGGGTAGAACCAGGCAGAGAATTCCCGGCTAGCAGCTTCCCTGTGGCGGGGAAGTGCAAACGTACACGTTTTCGGCCGAAAACGCGTTTTCCGGCGAAAACGCACACCACGGCTCTTTCTGAGAAAAAGCAAGCACGGAGGACGAGAACCGCTTTTGCCCTGCGTAGCGTTCCGGGCAGCGGGTAGAACCAGGCAGAGAATTCCCGGCTAGCAGCTTCCCTGTGGCGGGGAAGTGCAAACGTACACGTTTTCGGCCGAAAACGCGTTTTCCGGCGAAAACGCACACCACGGCTCTTTCTGAGATAAAGCAAGCACGGAGGACGAGAACCGCTTTTGCCCTGCGTAGCGTTCCGGGCAGCGGGTAGAACCAGGCAGAGAATTCCCGGCTAGCAGCTTCCCTGTGGCGGGGAAGTGCAAACGTACACGTTTTCGGCCGAAAACGCGTTTTCCGGCGAAATCGCACACCACGGATCTTTCTGAGAAAAAGCAAGCACGGAGGACGAGAACCGCTTTTGCCCTGCGTAGCGTTCCGGGCAGCGGGTAGAACCAGGCAGAGAATTCCCGGCTAGCAGCTTCCCTGTGGCGGGGAAGTGCAAACGTACACGTTTTCGGCCGAAAACGCGTTTTCCGGCGAAATCGCACACCACGGCTCTTTCTGAGAAAAAGCAAGCACGGAGGACGAGAACCGCTTTTGCCCTGCGTAGCGTTCCGGGCAGCGGGTAGAACCAGGCAGAGAATTCCCGGCTAGCAGCTTCCCTGTGGCGGGGAAGTGCAAACGTACACGTTTTCGGCCGAAAACGCGTTTTCCGGCGAAATCGCACACCACGGCTCTTTCTGAGAAAAAGCAAGCACGGAGGACGAGAACCGCTTTTGCCCTGCGTAGCGTTCCGGGCAGCGGGTAGAACCAGGCAGAGAATTCCCGGCTAGCAGCTTCCCTGTGGCGGGGAAGTGCAAACGTACACGTTTTCGGCCGAAAACGCGTTTTCCGGCGAAAACGCACACCACGGCTCTTTCTGAGAAAAAGCAAGCACGGAGGACGAGAACCGCTTTTGCCCTGCGTAGCGTTCCGGGCAGCGGGTAGAACCAGGCAGAGAATTCCCGGCTAGCAGCTTCCCTGTGGCGGGGAAGTGCAAACGTACACGTTTTCGGCCGAAAACGCGTTTTCCGGCGAAACCGCACACCACGGCTCTTTCTGAGAAAAAGCAAGCACGGAGGACGAGAACCGCTTTTGCCCTGCGTAGCGTTCCGGGCAGCGGGTAGAACCAGGCAGAGAATTCCCGGCTAGCAGCTTCCCTGTGGCGGGGAAGTGCAAACGTACACGTTTTCGGCCGAAAACGCGTTTTCCGGCGAAAACGCACACCACGGCTCTTTCTGAGAAAAAGCAAGCACGGAGGACGAGAACCGCTTTTGCCCTAAGTAGCGTTCCGGGCAGCGGGTAGAACCAGGCAGAGAATTCCCGGCTAGCAGCTTCCCTGTGGCGGGGAAGTGCAAACGTACACGTTTTCGGCCGAAAACGCGTTTTCCGGCGAAAACGCACACCACGGCTCTTTCTGAGAAAAAGCAAGCACGGAGGACGAGAACCGCTTTTGCCCTGCGTAGCGTTCCGGGCAGCGGGTAGAACCAGGCAGAGAATTCCCGGCTAGCAGCTTCCCTGTGGCGGGGAAGTGCAAACATACACGTTTTTGGCCGAAAACGCGTTTTCCGGCGAAAACGCACACCACGGCTCTTTCTGAGAAAAAGCAAGCACGGAGGACGAGAACCGCTTTTGCCCTGCGTAGCGTTCCGGGCAGCGGGTAGAACCAGGCAGAGAATTCCCGGCTAGCAGCTTCCCTGTGGCGGGGAAGTGCAAACGTACACGTTTTCGGCCGAAAACGCGTTTTCCGGCGAAATCGCACACCACGGCTCTTTCTGAGAAAAAGCAAGCACGGAGGATGAGAACCGCTTTTGCCCTGCGTAGCGTTCCGGGCAGCGTGTAGAACCAGGCAGAGAATTCCCGGCTAGCAGCTTCCCTGTGGCGGGGAAGTGCAAACGTAAACGTTTTCGGCCGAAAACGCGTTTTCCGGCGAAAACGCACACCACGGCTCTTTCTGAGAAAAAGCAAGCACGGAGGACGAGAACCGCTTTTGCCCTGCGTAGCGTTCCGGGCAGCGGGTAGAACCAGGCAGAGAATTCCCGGCTAGCAGCTTCCCTGTGGCGGGGAAGTGCAAACGTACACGTTTTCGGCCGAAAACGCGTTTTCCGGCGAAATCGCACACCACGGCTCTTTCTGAGAAAAAGCAAGCACGGAGGACGAGAACCGCTTTTGCCCTGCGTAGCGTTCCGGGCAGCGGGTAGAACCAGGCAGAGAATTCCCGGCTAGCAGCTTCCCTGTGGCGGGGAAGTGCAAACGTACACGTTTTCGGCCGAAAACGCGTTTTCCGGCGAAATCGCACACCACGGCTCTTTCTGAGAAAAAGCAAGCACGGAGGACGAGAACCGCTTTTGCCCTGCGTAGCGTTCCGGGCAGCGGGTAGAACCAGGCAGAGAATTCCCGGCTAGCAGCTTCCCTGTGGCGGGGAAGTGCAAACGTAAACGTTTTCGGCCGAAAACGCGTTTTCCGGCGAAATCGCACACCACGGCTCTTTCTGAGAAAAAGCAAGCACGGAGGACGAGAACCGCTTTTGCCCTGCGTAGCGTTCCGGGCAGCGGCTAGAACCAGGCAGAGAATTCCCGCCTAGCAGCTTCCCTGTGGCGGGGAAGTGCAAACGTACACGTTTTCGGCCGAAAACGCGTTTTCCGGCGAAAACGCACACCACGGCTCTTTCTGAGAAAAAGCAAGCACGGAGGACGAGAACCGCTTTTGCCCTGCGTAGCGTTCCGGGCAGCGGGTAGAACCAGGCAGAGAATTCCCGGCTAGCAGCTTCCCTGTGGCGGGGAAGTGCAAACGTACACGTTTTCGGCCGAAAACGCGTTTTCCGGCGAAAACGCACACCACGGCTCTTTCTGAGAAAAAGCAAGCACGGAGGACGAGAACCGCTTTTGCCCTGCGTAGCGTTCCGGGCAGCGGGTAGAACCAGGCAGAGAATTCCCGGCTAGCAGCTTCCCTGTGGCGGGGAAGTGCAAACGTACACGTTTTCGGCCGAAAACGCGTTTTCCAGCGAAAACGCACACCACGGCTCTTTCTGAGAAAAAGCAAGCACGGAGGACGAGAACCGCTTTTGCCCTGCGTAGCGTTCCGTGCAGCGTGTAGAACGAGGCAGAGAATTTCCGGCTAGCAGCTTCCCTGTGGAGGGGAAGTGCAAACGTACACGTTTTCGGCCGAAAACGCGTTTTCCGGCGAAAACGCACACCACGGCTCCTTCTGAGAAAAAGCAAGCACGGAGGACGAGAACCGCTTTTGCCCTGCGTAGCGTTCCGGGCAGCGGGTAGAACCAGGCAGAGAATTCCCGGCTAGCAGCTTCCCTGTGGCGGGGAAGTGCAAACGTACACGTTTTCGGCCGAAAACGCGTTTTCCGGCGAAAACGCACACCACGGCTCTTTCTGAGAAAAAGCAAGCACGGAGGACGAGAACCGCTTTTGCCCTGCGTAGCGTTCCGGGTAGCGGGTAGAACCAGGCAGAGAATTCCCGGCTAGCAGCTTCCCTGTGGCGGGGAAGTGCAAACGTACACGTTTTCGGCCGAAAACGCGTTTTCCGGCGAAAACGCACACCACGGCTCTTTCTGAGAAAAAGCAAGCACGGAGGACGAGAACCGCTTTTGCCCTGCGTAGCGTTCCGGGCAGCGGGTAGAACCAGGCAGAGAATTCCCGGCTAGCAGCTTCCCTGTGGCGGGGAAGTGCAAACGTACACGTTTTCGGCCGAAAACGCGTTTTCCGGCGAAATCGCACACCACGGCTCTTTCTGAGAAAAAGCAAGCACGGAGGACGAGAACCGCTTTTGCCCTGCGTAGCGTTCCGGGCAGCGGGTAGAACCAGGCAGAGAATTCCCGGCTAGCAGCTTCCCTGTGGCGGGGAAGTGCAAACGTACACGTTTTCGGCCGAAAACGCGTTTTCCGGCGAAATCGCACACCACGGCTCTTTCTGAGAAAAAGCAAGCACGGAGGACGAGAACCGCTTTTGCCCTGCGTAGCGTTCCGGGCAGCGGGTAGAACCAGGCAGAGAATTCCCGGCTAGCAGCTTCCCTGTGGCGGGGAAGTGCAAACGTACACGTTTTCGGCCGAAAACGCGTTTTCCGGCGAAATCGCACACCACGGCTCTTTCTGAGAAAAAGCAAGCACGGAGGACGAGAACCGCTTTTGCCCTGCGTAGCGTTCCGGGCAGCGGGTAGAACCAGGCAGAGAATTCCCGGCTAGCAGCTTCCCTGTGGCGGGGAAGTGCAAACGTACACGTTTTCGGCCGAAAACGCGTTTTCCGGTGAAAACGCACACCACGGCTCTTTCTGAGAAAAAGCAAGCACGGAGGACGAGAACCGCTTTTGCCCTGCGTAGCGTTCCGGGCAGCGGGTAGAACCAGGCAGAGAATTCCCGGCTAGCAGCTTCCCTGTGGCGGGGAAGTGCAAACGTACACGTTTTCGGCCGAAAACGCGTTTTCCGGCGAAATCGCACACCACGGCTCTTTCTGAGAAAAAGCAAGCACGGAGGACGAGAACCGCTTTTGCCCTAAGTAGCGTTCCGGGCAGCGGGTAGAACCAGGCAGAGAATTCCCGGCTAGCAGCTTCCCTGTGGCGGGGAAGTGCAAACGTACACGTTTTCGGCCGAAAACGCGTTTTCCGGCGAAATCGCACACCACGGCTCTTTCTGAGAAAAAGCAAGCACGGAGGACGAGAACCGCTTTTGCCCTGCGTAGCGTTCCGGGCAGCGGGTAGAACCAGGCAGAGAATTCCCGGCTAACAGCTTCCCTGTGGCGGGGAAGTGCAAACGTACACGTTTTCGGCCGAAAACGCGTTTTCCGGCGAAATCGCACACCACGGCTCTTTCTGAGAAAAAGCAAGCACGGAGGACGAGAACCGCTTTTGCCCTGCGTAGCGTTCCGGGCAGCGGGTAGAACCAGGCAGAGAATTCCCGGCTAGCAGCTTCCCTGTGGCGGGGAAGTGCAAACGTACACGTTTTCGGCCGAAAACGCGTTTTCTGGCGAAATCGCACACCACGGCTCTTTCTGAGAAAAAGCAAGCACGGAGGACGAGAACCGCTTTTGCGCTGCGTAGCGTTCCGAGCAGCGGGTAGAACCAGGCAGAGAATTCCCGGCTAGCAGCTTCCCTGTGGCGGGGAAGTGCAAACGTACACGTTTTCGGCCGAAAACGCGTTTTCCGGCGAAATCGCACACCACGGCTCTTTCTGAGAAAAAGCAAGCACGGAGGACGAGAACCGCTTTTGCCCTGCGTAGCGTTCCGGGCAGCGGGTAGAACCAGGCAGAGAATTCCCGGCTAGCAGCTTCCCTGTGGCGGGGAAGTGCAAACGTACACGTTTTCGGCCGAAAACGCGTTTTCCGGCGAAAACGCACACCACGGCTCTTTCTGAGAAAAAGCAAGCACGGAGGACGAGAACCGCTTTTGCCCTGCGTAGCGTTCCGGGCAGCGGGTAGAACCAGGCAGAGAATTCCCGGCTAGCAGCTTCCCTGTGGCGGGGAAGTGCAAACGTACACGTTTTCGGCCGAAAACGCGTTTTCCGGCGAAATCGCACACCACGTCTCTTTCTGAGAAAAAGCAAGCACGGAGGACGAGAACCGCTTTTGCCCTGCGTAGCGTTCCGGGCAGCGGGTAGAACCAGGCAGAGAATTCCCGGCTAGCAGCTTCCCTGTGGCGGGGAAGTGCAAACGTACACGTTTTCGGCCGAAAACGCGTTTTCCGGCGAAATCGCACACCACGGCTCTTTCTGAGATAAAGCAAGCACGGAGGACGAGAACCGCTTTTGCGCTGCGTAGCGTTCCGAGCAGCGGGTAGAACCAGGCAGAGAATTCCCGGCTAGCAGCTTCCCTGTGGCGGGGAAGTGCAAACGTACACGTTTTCGGCCGAAAACGCGTTTTCCGGCGAAAACGCACACCACGGCTCTTTCTGAGAAAAAGCAAGCACGGAGGACGAGAACCGCTTTTGCCCTGAGTAGCGTTCCGGGCAGCGGGTAGAACCAGGCAGAGAATTCCCGGCTAGCAGCTTCACTGTGGCGGGGAAGTGCAAACGTACACGTTTTCGGCCGAAAACGCGTTTTCCGGCGAAATCGCACACCACGGCTCTTTCTGAGAAAAAGCAAGCACGGAGGACGAGAACCGCTTTTGCCCTGCGTAGCGTTCCGGGCAGCGGGTAGAACCAGGCAGAGAATTCCCGGCTAACAGCTTCCCTGTGGCGGGGAAGTGCAAACGTACACGTTTTCGGCCGAAAACGCGTTTTCCGGCGAAATCGCACACCACGGCTCTTTCTGAGAAAAAGCAAGCACGGAGGACGAGAACCGCTTTTGCCCTGCGTAGCGTTCCGGGCAGCGGGTAGAACCAGGCAGAGAATTCCCGACTAGCAGCTTCCCTGTGGCGGGGAAGTGCAAACGTACACGTTTTCGGCCGAAAACGCGTTTTCTGGCGAAATCGCACACCACGTCTCTTTCTGAGAAAAAGCAAGCACGGAGGACGAGAACCGCTTTTGCCCTGCGTAGCGTTCCGGGCAGCGGGTAGAACCAGTCAGAGAATTCCCGGCTAGCAGCTTCCCTGTGGCGGGGAAGTGCAAACGTACACGTTTTCGGCCGAAAACGCGTTTTCCGGCGAAATCGCACACCACGGCTCTTTCTGAGAAAAAGCAAGCACGGAGGACGAGAACCGCTTTTGCGCTGCGTAGCGTTCCGAGCAGCGGGTAGAACCAGGCAGAGAATTCCCGGCTAGCAGCTTCCCTGTGGCGGGGAAGTGCAAACGTACACGTTTTCGGCCGAAAACGCGTTTTCCGGCGAAAACGCACACCACGGCTCTTTCTGAGAAAAAGCAAGCACGGAGGACGAGAACCGCTTTTGCCCTGCGTAGCGTTCCGGGCAGCGGGTAGAACCAGGCAGAGAATTCCCACTAGCAGCTTCCCTGTGGCGGGGAAGTGCAAACGTACACGTTTTCGGTCGAAAACGCGTTTTCCGGCGAAATCGCACACCACGGATCTTTCTGAGAAAAAGCAAGCACGGAGGACGAGAACCGCTTTTGCCCTGCGTAGCGTTCCGGGCAGCGGGTAGAACCAGGCAGAGAATTCCCGGCTAGCAGCTTCCCTGTGGCGGGGAAGTGCAAACGTACACGTTTTCGGCCGAAAACGCGTTTTCCGGCGAAAACGCACACCACGGCTCTTTCTGAGAAAAAGCAAGCACGGAGGACGAGAACCGCTTTTGCCCTGCGTAGCGTTCCGGGCAGCGGGTAGAACCAGGCAGAGAATTCCCGGCTAGCAGCTTCCCTGTGGCGGGGAAGTGCAAACGTACACGTTTTCGGCCGAAAACGCGTTTTCTGGCGAAATCGCACACCACGGCTCTTTCTGAGAAAAAGCAAGCACGGAGGACGAGAACCGCTTTTGCCCTGCGTAGCGTTCCGGGCAGCGGGTAGAACCAGTCAGAGAATTCCCGGCTAGCAGCTTCCCTGTGGCGGGGAAGTGCAAACGTACACGTTTTCGGCCGAAAACGCGTTTTCCGGCGAAAACGCACACCACGGCTCTTTCTGAGAAAAAGCAAGCACGGAGGACGAGAACCGCTTTTGCCCTGCGTAGCGTTCCGGGCAGCGGGTAGAACCAGGCAGAGAATTCCCGGCTAGCAGCTTCCCTGTGGCGGGGAAGTGCAAACGTACACGTTTTCGGCCGAAAACGCGTTTTCTGGCGAAATCGCACACCACGGCTCTTTCTGAGAAAAAGCAAGCACGGAGGACGAGAACCGCTTTTGCCCTGCGTAGCGTTCCGGGCAGCGGGTAGAACCAGTCAGAGAATTCCCGGCTAGCAGCTTCCCTGTGGCGGGGAAGTGCAAACGTACACGTTTTCGGCCGAAAACGCGTTTTCCGGCGAAATCGCACACCACGGCTCTTTCTGAGAAAAAGCAAGCACGGAGGACGAGAACCGCTTTTGCGCTGCGTAGCGTTCCGGGCAGCGGCTAGAACCAGGCAGAGAATTCCCGCCTAGCAGCTTCCCTGTGGCGGGGAAGTGCAAACGTACACGTTTTCGGCCGAAAACGCGTTTTCCGGCGAAAACGCACACCACGGCTCTTTCTGAGAAAAAGCAAGCACGGAGGACGAGAACCGCTTTTGCCCTGCGTAGCGTTCCGGGCAGCGGGTAGAACCAGGCAGAGAATTCCCGGCTAGCAGCTTCCCTGTGGCGGGGAAGTGCAAACGTACACGTTTTCGGCCGAAAACGCGTTTTCCGGCGAAAACGCACACCACGGCTCTTTCTGAGAAAAAGCAAGCACGGAGGACGAGAACCGCTTTTGCCCTGCGTAGCGTTCCGGGCAGCGGGTAGAACCAGGCAGAGAATTCCCGGCTAGCAGCTTCCCTGTGGCGGGGAAGTGCAAACGTACACGTTTTCGGCCGAAAACGCGTTTTCCGGCGAAAACGCACACCACGGCTCTTTCTGAGAAAAAGCAAGCACGGAGGACGAGAACCGCTTTTGCCCTGCGTAGCGTTCCGGGCAGCGGGTAGAACCAGGCAGAGAATTCCCGGCTAGCAGCTTCCCTGTGGCGGGGAAGTGCAAACGTACACGTTTTCGGCCGAAAACGCGTTTTCTGGCGAAATCGCACACCACGGCTCTTTCTGAGAAAAAGCAAGCACGGAGGACGAGAACCGCTTTTGCCCTGCGTAGCGTTCCGGGCAGCGGGTAGAACCAGTCAGAGAATTCCCGGCTAGCAGCTTCCCTGTGGCGGGGAAGTGCAAACGTACACGTTTTCGGCCGAAAACGCGTTTTCCGGCGAAAACGCACACCACGGCTCTTTCTGAGAGAAAGCAAGCACGGAGGACGAGAACCGCTTTTGCCCTGCGTAGCGTTCCGGGCAGCGGGTAGAACCAGTCAGAGAATTCCCGGCTAGCAGCTTCCCTGTGGCGGGGAAGTGCAAACGTACACGTTTTCGGCCGAAAACGCGTTTTCCGGCGAAAACGCACACCACGGCTCTTTCTGAGAAAAAGCAAGCACGGAGGACGAGAACCGCTTTTGCCCTGCGTAGCGTTCCGGGCAGCGGGTAGAACCAGGCAGAGAATTCCCGGCTAGCAGCTTCCCTGTGGCGGGGAAGTGCAAACGTACACGTTTTCGGCCGAAAACGCGTTTTCCGGCGAAAACGCACACCACGGCTCTTTCTGAGAAAAAGCAAGCACGGAGGACGAGAACCGCTTTTGCCCTGCGTAGCGTTCCGGGCAGCGGGTAGAACCAGGCAGAGAATTCCCGGCTAGCAGCTTCCCTGTGGCGGGGAAGTGCAAACGTACACGTTTTCGGCCGAAAACGCGTTTTCCGGCGAAAACGCACACCACGGCTCTTTCTGAGAAAAAGCAAGCACGGAGGACGAGAACCGCTTTTGCCCTGCGTAGCGTTCCGGGCAGCGGGTAGAACCAGGCAGAGAATTCCCGGCTAGCAGCTTCCCTGTGGCGGGGAAGTGCAAACGTACACGTTTTCGGCCGAAAACGCGTTTTCCGGCGAAAACGCACACCACGGCTCTTTCTGAGAAAAAGCAAGCACGGAGGACGAGAACCGCTTTTGCCCTGCGTAGCGTTCCGGGCAGCGGGTAGAACCAGTCAGAGAATTCCCGGCTAGCAGCTTCCCTGTGGCGGGGAAGTGCAAACGTACACGTTTTCGGCCGAAAACGCGTTTTCCGGCGAAATCGCACACCACGGCTCTTTCTGAGAAAAAGCAAGCACGGAGGACGAGAACCGCTTTTGCCCTGCGTAGCGTTCCGGGCAGCGGCTAGAACCAGGCAGAGAATTCCCGCCTAGCAGCTTCCCTGTGGCGGGGAAGTGCAAACGTACACGTTTTCGGCCGAAAACGCGTTTTCCGGCGAAAACGCACACCACGGCTCTTTCTGAGAAAAAGCAAGCACGGAGGACGAGAACCGCTTTTGCCCTGCGTAGCGTTCCGGGCAGCGGGTAGAACCAGGCAGAGAATTCTCGGCTAGCAGCTTCCCTGTGGCGGGGAAGTGCAAACGTACACGTTTTCGGCCGAAAACGCGTTTTCCGGCGAAAACGCACACCACGGCTCTTTCTGAGAAAAAGCAAGCACGGAGGACGAGAACCGCTTTTGCCCTGCGTAGCGTTCCGGGCAGCGGGTAGAACCAGGCAGAGAATTCCCGGCTAGCAGCTTCCCTGTGGCGGGGAAGTGCAAACGTACACGTTTTCGGCCGAAAACGCGTTTTCCGGCGAAAACGCACACCACGGCTCTTTCTGAGAAAAAGCAAGCACGGAGGACGAGAACCGCTTTTGCCCTGCGTAGCGTTCCGGGCAGCGTGTAGAACCAGGCAGAGAATTTCCGGCTAGCAGCTTCCCTGTGGAGGGGAAGTGCAAACGTACACGTTTTCGGCCGAAAACGCGTTTTCCGGCGAAAACGCACACCACGGCTCTTTCTGAGAAAAAGCAAGCACGGAGGACGAGAACCGCTTTTGCCCTGCGTAGCGTTCCGGGCAGCGGGTAGAACCAGGCAGAGAATTCCCGGCTAGCAGCTTCCCTGTGGCGGGGAAGTGCAAACGTACACGTTTTCGGCCGAAAACGCGTTTTCCGGCGAAATCGCACACCACGGCTCTTTCTGAGAAAAAGCAAGCACGGAGGACGAGAACCGCTTTTGCGCTGCGTAGCGTTCCGAGCAGCGGGTAGAACCAGGCAGAGAATTCCCGGCTAGCAGCTTCCCTGTGGCGGGGAAGTGCAAACGTACACGTTTTCGGCCGAAAACGCGTTTTCCGGCGAAAACGCACACCACGGCTCTTTCTGAGAAAAAGCAAGCACGGAGGACGAGAACCGCTTTTGCCCTGCGTAGCGTTCCGGGCAGCGGGTAGAACCAGGCAGAGAATTCCCGGCTAGCAGCTTCCCTGTGGCGGGGAAGTGCAAACGTACACGTTTTCGGTCGAAAACGCGTTTTCCGGCGAAATCGCACACCACGGATCTTTCTGAGAAAAAGCAAGCACGGAGGACGAGAACCGCTTTTGCCCTGCGTAGCGTTCCGGGCAGCGGGTAGAACCAGGCAGAGAATTCCCGGCTAGCAGCTTCCCTGTGGCGGGGAAGTGCAAACGTACACGTTTTCGGCCGAAAACGCGTTTTCCGGCGAAAACGCACACCACGGCTCTTTCTGAGAAAAAGCAAGCACGGAGGACGAGAACCGCTTTTGCCCTGCGTAGCGTTCCGGGCAGCGGGTAGAACCAGGCAGAGAATTCCCGGCTAGCAGCTTCCCTGTGGCGGGGAAGTGCAAACGTACACGTTTTCGGCCGAAAACGCGTTTTCTGGCGAAATCGCACACCACGGCTCTTTCTGAGAAAAAGCAAGCACGGAGGACGAGAACCGCTTTTGCCCTGCGTAGCGTTCCGGGCAGCGGGTAGAACCAGTCAGAGAATTCCCGGCTAGCAGCTTCCCTGTGGCGGGGAAGTGCAAACGTACACGTTTTCGGCCGAAAACGCGTTTTCCGGCGAAATCGCACACCACGGCTCTTTCTGAGAAAAAGCAAGCACGGAGGACGAGAACCGCTTTTGCCCTGCGTAGCGTTCCGGGCAGCGGCTAGAACCAGGCAGAGAATTCCCGGCTAGCAGCTACCCTGTGGCGGGGAAGTGCAAACGTACACGTTTTCGGCCGAAAACGCGTTTTCCAGCGAAATCGCACACCACGGCTCTTTCTGAGAAAAAGCAAGCACGGAGGACGAGAACCGCTTTTGCGCTGCGTAGCGTTCCGAGCAGCGGGTAGAACCAGGCAGAGAATTCCCGGCTACCAGCTTCCCTGTGGCGGGGAAGTGCAAACGTACACGTTTTCGGCCGAAAACGCGTTTTCCGGCGAAAACGCACACCACGGCTCTTTCTGAGAAAAAGCAAGCACGGAGGACGAGAACCGCTTTTGCCCTGCGTAGCGTTCCGGGCAGCGGGTAGAACCAGGCAGAGAATTCCCGCCTAGCAGCTTCCCTGTGGCGGGGAAGTGCAAACGTACACGTTTTCGGCCGAAAACGCGTTTTCCGGCGAAATCGCACACCACGGCTCTTTCTGAGAAAAAGCAAGCACGGAGGACGAGAACCGCTTTTGCCCTGCGTAGCGTTCCGGGCAGCGGGTAGAACCAGGCAGAGAATTCCCGGCTAGCAGCTTCCCTGTGGCGGGGAAGTGCAAACGTACACGTTTTCGGCCGAAAACGCGTTTTCCGGCGAAAACGCACACCACGGCTCTTTCTGAGAAAAAGCAAGCACGGAGGACGAGAACCGCTTTTGCCCTGCGTAGCGTTCCGGGCAGCGGGTAGAACCAGGCAGAGAATTCCCGGCTAGCAGCTTCCCTGTGGCGGGGAAGTGCAAACGTACACGTTTTCGGCCGAAAACGCGTTTTCCGGCGAAAACGCACACCACGGCTCTTTCTGAGAAAAAGCAAGCACGGAGGACGAGAACCGCTTTTGCCCTGCGTAGCGTTCCGGGCAGCGGGTAGAACCAGGCAGAGAATTCCCGGCTAGCAGCTTCCCTGTGGCGGGGAAGTGCAAACGTACACGTTTTCGGCCGAAAACGCGTTTTCCAGCGAAAACGCACACCACGGCTCTTTCTGAGAAAAAGCAAGCACGGAGGACGAGAACCGCTTTTGCCCTGCGTAGCGTTCCGGGCAGCGGCTAGAACCAGGCAGAGAATTCCCGGCTAGCAGCTTCCCTGTGGAGGGGAAGTGCAAACGTACACGTTTTCGGCCGAAAACGCGTTTTCCGGCGAAAACGCACACCACGGCTCTTTCTGAGAAAAAGCAAGCACGGAGGACGAGAACCGCTTTTGCCCTGCGTAGCGTTCCGGGCAGCGGGTAGAACCAGGCAGAGAATTCCCGGCTAGCAGCTTCCCTGTGGCGGGGAAGTGCAAACGTACACGTTTTCGGCCGAAAACGCGTTTTCCGGCGAAAACGCACACCACGGCTCTTTCTGAGAAAAAGCAAGCACGGAGGACGAGAACCGCTTTTGCCCTGAGTAGCGTTCCGGGCAGCGGGTAGAACCAGGCAGAGAATTCCCGGCTAGCAGCTTCCCTGTGGCGGGGAAGTGCAAACGTACACGTTTTCGGCCGAAAACGCGTTTTCCGGCGAAATCGCACACCACGGCTCTTTCTGAGAAAAAGCAAGCACGGAGGACGAGAACCGCTTTTGCCCTGCGTAGCGTTCCGGGCAGCGGGTAGAACCAGGCAGAGAATTCCCGGCTAGCAGCTTCCCTGTGGCGGGGAAGTGCAAACGTACACGTTTTCGGCCGAAAACGCGTTTTCCGGCGAAATCGCACACCACGGCTCTTTCTGAGAAAAAGCAAGCACGGAGGACGAGAACCGCTTTTGCCCTGCGTAGCGTTCCGGGCAGCGGGTAGAACCAGGCAGAGAATTCCCGGCTAGCAGCTTCCCTGTGGCGGGGAAGTGCAAACGTACACGTTTTCGGCCGAAAACGCGTTTTCCGGCGAAATCGCACACCACGGCTCTTTCTGAGAAAAAGCAAGCACGGAGGACGAGAACCGCTTTTGCCCTGCGTAGCGTTCCGGGCAGCGGGTAGAACCAGGCAGAGAATTCCCGGCTAGCAGCTTCCCTGTGGCGGGGAAGTGCAAACGTACACGTTTTCGGCCGAAAACGCGTTTTCCGGCGAAATCGCACACCACGGCTCTTTCTGAGAAAAAGCAAGCACGGAGGACGAGAACCGCTTTTGCCCTGCGTAGCGTTCCGGGTAGCGGGTAGAACCAGGCAGAGAATTCCCGGCTAGCAGCTTCCCTGTGGCGGGGAAGTGCAAACGTACACGTTTTCGGCCGAAAACGCGTTTTCCGGCGAAATCGCACACCACGGCTCTTTCTGAGAAAAAGCAAGCACGGAGGACGAGAACCGCTTTTGCCCTGCGTAGCGTTCCGGGCAGCGGGTAGAACCAGGCAGAGAATTCCCGGCTAGCAGCTTCCCTGTGGCGGGGAAGTGCAAACGTACACGTTTTCGGCCGAAAACGCGTTTTCCGGTGAAAACGCACACCACGGCTCTTTCTGAGAAAAAGCAAGCACGGAGGACGAGAACCGCTGTTGCCCTGCGTAGCGTTCCGGGCAGCGGGTAGAACCAGGCAGAGAATTCCCGGCTAGCAGCTTCCCTGTGGCGGGGAAGTGCAAACGTACACGTTTTCGGCCGAAAACGCGTTTTCTGGCGAAATCGCACACCACGTCTCTTTCTGAGAAAAAGCAAGCACGGAGGACGAGAACCGCTTTTGCCCTGCGTAGCGTTCCGGGCAGCGGGTAGAACCAGTCAGAGAATTCCCGGCTAGCAGCTTCCCTGTGGCGGGGAAGTGCAAACGTACACGTTTTCGGCCGAAAACGCGTTTTCCGGCGAAATCGCACACCACGGCTCTTTCTGAGAAAAAGCAAGCACGGAGGACGAGAACCGCTTTTGCGCTGCGTAGCGTTCCGAGCAGCGGGTAGAACCAGGCAGAGAATTCCCGGCTAGCAGCTTCCCTGTGGCGGGGAAGTGCAAACGTACACGTTTTCGGCCGAAAACGCGTTTTCCGGCGAAAACGCACACCACGGCTCTTTCTGAGAAAAAGCAAGCACGGAGGACGAGAACCGCTTCTGCCCTGCGTAGCGTTCCGGGCAGCGGGTAGAACCAGGCAGAGAATTCCCGGCTAGCAGCTTCCCTGTGGCGGGGAAGTGCAAACGTACACGTTTTCGGCCGAAAACGCGTTTTCCGGCGAAAACGCACACCACGGCTCTTTCTGAGAAAAAGCAAGCACGGAGGACGAGAACCGCTTTTGCCCTGCGTAGCGTTCCGGGCAGCGGGTAGAACCAGGCAGAGAATTCCCGGCTAGCAGCTTCCCTGTGGCGGGGAAGTGCAAACGTACACGTTTTCGGCCGAAAACGCGTTTTCCGTCGAAATCGCACACCACGTCTCTTTCTGAGATAAAGCAAGCACGGAGGACGAGAACCGCTTTTGCGCTGCGTAGCGTTCCGAGTAGCGGGTAGAACCAGGCAGAGAATTCCCGGCTAGCAGCTTCCCTGTGGCGGGGAAGTGCAAACGTACACGTTTTCGGCCGAAAACGCGTTTTCCGGCGAAAACGCACACCACGGCTCTTTCTGAGAAAAAGCAAGCACGGAGGACGAGAACCGCTTTTGCCCTGAGTAGCGTTCCGGGCAGCGGGTAGAACCAGGCAGAGAATTCCCGGCTAGCAGCTTCACTGTGGCGGGGAAGTGCAAACGTACACGTTTTCGGCCGAAAACGCGTTTTCCGGCGAAATCGCACACCACGGCTCTTTCTGAGAAAAAGCAAGCACGGAGGACGAGAACCGCTTTTGCCCTGCGTAGCGTTCCGGGCAGCGGGTAGAACCAGGCAGAGAATTCCCGGCTAACAGCTTCCCTGTGGCGGGGAAGTGCAAACGTACACGTTTTCGGCCGAAAACGCGTTTTCCGGCGAAATCGCACACCACGGCTCTTTCTGAGAAAAAGCAAGCACGGAGGACGAGAACCGCTTTTGCCCTGCGTAGCGTTCCGGGCAGCGGGTAGAACCAGGCAGAGAATTCCCGGCTAGCAGCTTCCCTGTGGCGGGGAAGTGCAAACGTACACGTTTTCGGCCGAAAACGCGTTTTCCGGCGAAATCGCACACCACGGCTCTTTCTGAGAAAAAGCAAGCACGGAGGACGAGAACCGCTTTTGCCCTGCGTAGCGTTCCGGGCAGCGGGTAGAACCAGGCAGAGAATTCCCGGCTAGCAGCTTCCCTGTGGCGGGGAAGTGCAAACGTACACGTTTTCGGCCGAAAACGCGTTTTTAGGCGAAATCGCACACCACGGCTCTTTCTGAGAAAAAGCAAGCACGGAGGACGAGAACCGCTTTTGCGCTGCGTAGCGTTCCGAGCAGCGGGTAGAACCAGGCAGAGAATTCCCGGCTAGCAGCTTCCCTGTGGCGGGGAAGTGCAAACGTACACGTTTTCGGCCGAAAACGCGTTTTCCGGCGAAAACGCACACCACGGCTCTTTCTGAGAAAAAGCAAGCACGGAGGACGAGAACCGCTTTTGCCCTGCGTAGCGTTCCGGGCAGCGGGTAGAACCAGGCAGAGAATTCCCGGCTAGCAGCTTCCCTGTGGCGGGGAAGTGCAAACGTACACGTTTTCGGTCGAAAACGCGTTTTCCGGCGAAATCGCACACCACGGATCTTTCTGAGAAAAAGCAAGCACGGAGGACGAGAACCGCTTTTGCCCTGCGTAGCGTTCCGGGCAGCGGGTAGAACCAGGCAGAGAATTCCCGGCTAGCAGCTTCCCTGTGGCGGGGAAGTGCAAACGTACACGTTTTCGGCCGAAAACGCGTTTTCCGGCGAAAACGCACACCACGGCTCTTTCTGAGAAAAAGCAAGCACGGAGGACGAGAACCGCTTTTGCCCTGCGTAGCGTTCCGGGCAGCGGGTAGAACCAGGCAGAGAATTCCCGGCTAGCAGCTTCCCTGTGGCGGGGAAGTGCAAACGTACACGTTTTCGGCCGAAAACGCGTTTTCTGGCGAAATCGCACACCACGGCTCTTTCTGAGAAAAAGCAAGCACGGAGGACGAGAACCGCTTTTACCCTGCGTAGCGTTCCGGGCAGCGGGTAGAACCAGTCAGAGAATTCCCGGCTAGCAGCTTCCCTGTGGCGGGGAAGTGCAAACGTACACGTTTTCGGCCGAAAACGCGTTTTCCGGCGAAATCGCACACCACGGCTCTTTCTGAGAAAAAGCAAGCACGGAGGACGAGAACCGCTTTTGCGCTGCGTAGCGTTCCGAGCAGCGGGTAGAACCAGGCAGAGAATTCCCGGCTAGCAGCTTCCCTGTGGCGGGGAAGTGCAAACGTACACGTTTTCGGCCGAAAACGCGTTTTCCGGCGAAATCGCACACCACGGCTCTTTCTGAGAAAAAGCAAGCACGGAGGACGAGAACCGCTTTTGCCCTGCGTAGCGTTCCGGGCAGCGGGTAGAACCAGGCAGAGAATTCCCGGCTAGCAGCTTCCCTGTGGCGGGGAAGTGCAAACGTACACGTTTTCGACCGAAAACGCGTTTTCCGGCGAAAACGCACACCACGGCTCTTTCTGAGAAAAAGCAAGCACGGAGGACGAGAACCGCTTTTGCCCTGCGTAGCGTTCCGGGCAGCGGGTAGAACCAGTCAGAGAATTCCCGGCTAGCAGCTTCCCTGTGGCGGGGAAGTGCAAACGTACACGTTTTCGGCCGAAAACGCGTTTTCCGGCGAAATCGCACACCACGTCTCTTTCTGAGAAAAAGCAAGCACGGAGGACGAGAACCGCTTTTGCCCTGCGTAGCGTTCCGGGCAGCGGGTAGAACCAGTCAGAGAATTCCCGGCTAGCAGCTTCCCTGTGGCGGGGAAGTGCAAACGTACACGTTTTCGGCCGAAAACGCGTTTTCCGGCGAAATCGCACACCACGGCTCTTTCTGAGAAAAAGCAAGCACGGAGGACGAGAACCGCTTTTGCGCTGCGTAGCGTTCCGAGCAGCGGGTAGAACCAGGCAGAGAATTCCCGGCTAGCAGCTTCCCTGTGGCGGGGAAGTGCAAACGTACACGTTTTCGGCCGAAAACGCGTTTTCCGGCGAAAACGCACACCACGGCTCTTTCTGAGAAAAAGCAAGCACGGAGGACGAGAACCGCTTTTGCCCTGCGTAGCGTTCCGGGCAGCGGGTAGAACCAGGCAGAGAATTCCCGGCTAGCAGCTTCCCTGTGGCGGGGAAGTGCAAACGTACACGTTTTCGGCCGAAAACGCGTTTTCCGGCGAAAACGCACACCACGGCTCTTTCTGAGAAAAAGCAAGCACGGAGGACGAGAACCGCTTTTGCCCTGCGTAGCGTTCCGGGCAGCGGGTAGAACCAGGCAGAGAATTCCCGGCTAGCAGCTTTCCTGTGGCGGGGAAGTGCAAACGTACACGTTTTCGGCCGAAAACGCGTTTTCCGTCGAAATCGCACACCACGTCTCTTTCTGAGATAAAGCAAGCACGGAGGACGAGAACCGCTTTTGCGCTGCGTAGCGTTCCGAGCAGCGGGTAGAACCAGGCAGAGAATTCCCGGCTAGCAGCTTCCCTGTGGCGGGGAAGTGCAAACGTACACGTTTTCGGCCGAAAACGCGTTTTCCGGCGAAAACGCACACCACGGCTCTTTCTGAGAAAAAGCAAGCACGGAGGACGAGAACCGCTTTTGCCCTGAGTAGCGTTCCGGGCAGCGGGTAGAACCAGGCAGAGAATTCCCGGCTAGCAGCTTCACTGTGGCGGGGAAGTGCAAACGTACACGTTTTCGGCCGAAAACGCGTTTTCCGGCGAAATCGCACACCACGGCTCTTTCTGAGAAAAAGCAAGCACGGAGGACGAGAACCGCTTTTGCCCTGCGTAGCGTTCCGGGC
Organism: Athene noctua; assembly: GCF_965140245.1. Taxonomy (NCBI): domain Eukaryota; kingdom Metazoa; phylum Chordata; class Aves; order Strigiformes; family Strigidae; genus Athene; species Athene noctua. Next base: position 2,301 of record NW_027437920.1, on the reverse strand, counting down.
AGCGGGTAGAACCAGGCAGAGAATTCCCGGCTAACAGCTTCCCTGTGGCGGGGAAGTGCAAACGTACACGTTTTCGGCCGAAAACGCGTTTTCCGGCGAAATCGCACACCACGGCTCTTTCTGAGAAAAAGCAAGCACGGAGGACGAGAACCGCTTTTGCCCTGCGTAGCGTTCCGGGCAGCGGGTAGAACCAGGCAGAGAATTCCCGGCTAGCAGCTTCCCTGTGGCGGGGAAGTGCAAACGTACACGTTTTCGGCCGAAAACGCGTTTTCCGGCGAAATCGCACACCACGGCTCTTTCTGAGAAAAAGCAAGCACGGAGGACGAGAACCGCTTTTGCCCTGCGTAGCGTTCCGGGCAGCGGGTAGAACCAGGCAGAGAATTCCCGGCTAGCAGCTTCCCTGTGGCGGGGAAGTGCAAACGTACACGTTTTCGGCCGAAAACGCGTTTTCCGGCGAAATCGCACACCACGGCTCTTTCTGAGAAAAAGCAAGCACGGAGGACGAGAACCGCTTTTGCGCTGCGTAGCGTTCCGAGCAGCGGGTAGAACCAGGCAGAGAATTCCCGGCTAGCAGCTTCCCTGTGGCGGGGAAGTGCAAACGTACACGTTTTCGGCCGAAAACGCGTTTTCCGGCGAAAACGCACACCACGGCTCTTTCTGAGAAAAAGCAAGCACGGAGGACGAGAACCGCTTTTGCCCTGCGTAGCGTTCCGGGCAGCGGGTAGAACCAGGCAGAGAATTCCCGGCTAGCAGCTTCCCTGTGGCGGGGAAGTGCAAACGTACACGTTTTCGGTCGAAAACGCGTTTTCCGGCGAAATCGCACACCACGGATCTTTCTGAGAAAAAGCAAGCACGGAGGACGAGAACCGCTTTTGCCCTGCGTAGCGTTCCGGGCAGCGGGTAGAACCAGGCAGAGAATTCCCGGCTAGCAGCTTCCCTGTGGCGGGGAAGTGCAAACGTACACGTTTTCGGCCGAAAACGCGTTTTCCGGCGAAAACGCACACCACGGCTCTTTCTGAGAAAAAGCAAGCACGGAGGACGAGAACCGCTTTTGCCCTGCGTAGCGTTCCGGGCAGCGGGTAGAACCAGGCAGAGAATTCCCGGCTAGCAGCTTCCCTGTGGCGGGGAAGTGCAAACGTACACGTTTTCGGCCGAAAACGCGTTTTCTGGCGAAATCGCACACCACGGCTCTTTCTGAGAAAAAGCAAGCACGGAGGACGAGAACCGCTTTTACCCTGCGTAGCGTTCCGGGCAGCGGGTAGAACCAGTCAGAGAATTCCCGGCTAGCAGCTTCCCTGTGGCGGGGAAGTGCAAACGTACACGTTTTCGGCCGAAAACGCGTTTTCCGGCGAAATCGCACACCACGGCTCTTTCTGAGAAAAAGCAAGCACGGAGGACGAGAACCGCTTTTGCGCTGCGTAGCGTTCCGAGCAGCGGGTAGAACCAGGCAGAGAATTCCCGGCTAGCAGCTTCCCTGTGGCGGGGAAGTGCAAACGTACACGTTTTCGGCCGAAAACGCGTTTTCCGGCGAAATCGCACACCACGGCTCTTTCTGAGAAAAAGCAAGCACGGAGGACGAGAACCGCTTTTGCCCTGCGTAGCGTTCCGGGCAGCGGGTAGAACCAGGCAGAGAATTCCCGGCTAGCAGCTTCCCTGTGGCGGGGAAGTGCAAACGTACACGTTTTCGACCGAAAACGCGTTTTCCGGCGAAAACGCACACCACGGCTCTTTCTGAGAAAAAGCAAGCACGGAGGACGAGAACCGCTTTTGCCCTGCGTAGCGTTCCGGGCAGCGGGTAGAACCAGTCAGAGAATTCCCGGCTAGCAGCTTCCCTGTGGCGGGGAAGTGCAAACGTACACGTTTTCGGCCGAAAACGCGTTTTCCGGCGAAATCGCACACCACGTCTCTTTCTGAGAAAAAGCAAGCACGGAGGACGAGAACCGCTTTTGCCCTGCGTAGCGTTCCGGGCAGCGGGTAGAACCAGGCAGAGAATTCCCGGCTAGCAGCTTCCCTGTGGCGGGGAAGTGCAAACGTACACGTTTTCGGCCGAAAACGCGTTTTCCGGCGAAATCGCACAGCACGGCTCTTTCTGAGAAAAAGCAAGCACGGAGGACGAGAACCGCTTTTGCCCTGCGTAGCGTTCCGGGCAGCGGGTAGAACCAGGCAGAGAATTCCCGGCTAGCAGCTTCCCTGTGGCGGGGAAGTGCAAACGTACACGTTTTCGGCCGAAAACGCGTTTTTAGGCGAAATCGCACACCACGGCTCTTTCTGAGAAAAAGCAAGCACGGAGGACGAGAACCG
>NW_027437919.1:0-72490 GCF_965140245.1 Athene noctua | reverse complement strand
CTCAGAAAGAGCCGTGGTGTGCGATTTCGCCGGAAAACGAGTTTTTTGCCGAAAACGTGTACGTTTGCACTTCCCCGCCACAGGGAAGCTGCTAGCCGGGAATTCTCTGCCTGGTTCTACCCGCTGCCCGGAACGCTACGCATGGCAAAAGCGATTCTCTTCCTCCGTGCTTACTTTTTCTCAAAAAGAGCCCTGGTGTGCGTTTTCGCCGGAAAACGCGTTTTCGGCCGAAAACGTGTACGTTTGCACTTCCCCGCCACAGGGAAGCTGCTAGCCGGCAATTCTCTGCCTGGTTCTACTCGCTGCCCGAAACGCTACGCAGGGCAAAAGCGATTCTTGTCCTCCGTGCTTGCTTTTTCTCAGAAAGAGCCGTGGTGTGCGTTTTCGCCGGAAAACGCGTTTTCGGCCGAAAACGTGTACGTTTGCACTTCCCCGCCACAGGGAAGCTGCTAGCCGGCAATTCTCTGCCTGGTTCTACTCGCTGCCCGAAACGCTACGCAGGGCAAAAGCGATTCTTGTCCTCCGTGCTTGCTTTTTCTCAGAAAGAGCCGTGGTGTGCGTTTTCGCCGGAAAACGCGTTTTCGGCCGAAAACGTGTACGTTTGCACTTCCCCGCCACAGGGAAGCTGCTAGCCGGGAATTCTCTGCCTGGTTCTACCCGCTGCCCGGAACGCTACGCAGGGCAAAAGCGATTCTCTTCCTCCGTGCTTACTTTTTCTCAGAAAGAGCCGTGGTGTGCGATTTCTCCGGAAAACGCGTTTTCGGCCGAAAACGTGTACGTTTGCACTTCCCCGCCACAGGGAAGCTGCTAGCCGGGAATTCTCTGCCTGGTTCTACCCGCTGCCCGGAACGCTACGCAGGGCAAAAGCGGTTCTCGTCCTCCGTGCTTGCTTTTTCTCAGAAAGAGCCGTGGTGTGCGTTTTCGCCGGAAAACGCGTTTTCGGCCGAAAACGTGTACGTTTGCACTTCCCCGCCACAGGGAAGCTGCTAGCCGGGAATTCTCTGCCTGGTTCTACCCGCTGCCCGGAACGCTACGCAGGGCAAAAGCGGTTCTCGTCCTCCGTGCTTGCTTTTTCTCAGAAAGAGCCGTGGTGTGCGTTTTCGCCGGAAAACGCGTTTTCGGACGAAAACGTGTACGTTTGCACTTCCCCGCCACAGGGAAGCTGCTAGCCGGGAATTCTCTGCCTGGTTCTACCCGCTGCCCGGAACGCTACGCAGGGCAAAAGCCGTTCTCGTCCTCCGTGCTTGCTTTTTCTCAGAAAGAGCTGTGGTGTGCGTTTTCGCCGGAAAACACGTTTTCGGCCGAAAACGTGTACGTTTGCACTTCCCCGCCACAGGGAAGCTGCTAGCCGGGAATTCTCTGCCTGGTTCTACCCGCTGCCCGGAACGCTACGCAGGGCAAAAGCGGTTCTCGTCCTCCGTGCTTGCTTTTTCTCAGAAAGAGCCGTGGCGTGCGTTTTCGCCGGAAAACGCGTTTTCGGCCGAAAACGTGTTCGTTTGCACTTCCCCGCCACAGGGAAGCTGCTAGCCGGGAATTCTCTGCCTGGTTCTACCCGCTGCCCGGAACGCTACGCAGGGCAAAAGCGGTTCTCGTCCTCCGTGCTTGCTTTTTCTCAGAAAGAGTCGTGGTGTGCGTTTTCGCCGGAAAACGCGTTTTCGGCAGAAAACGTGTACGTTTGCACTTCCCCGCCACAGGGAAGCTTCTAGCCGGGAATTCTCTGCCTGCTTCTACCCGCTGCCCGGAACGCTCCGCAGGGCAAAAGCGGTTCTCGTCCTCCGTGCTTGCTTTTTCTCAGAAAGAGCCGTGGTGTGCGTTTTCGCCAGAAAACGAGTTTTCGGCCGGAAATGTGTACGTTTGCACTTCCCCGCCACAGGGAAGCTGCTAACCGGGAATTCTCTGCCTGGTTCTACACGCTGCCCGGAACGCTACGCAGGGGAAAAGCGGTTCTCGTCCTCCGTGCTTGCTTTTTCTCAGAAAGAGCCGTGGTGTGCGTTTTCGCCGGAAAACGCGTTTTCGGCCGAAAACGTGTACGTTTGCACTTCCCCGCCACAGGGAAGCTGCTAGCCGGGAATTCTCTGCCTGGTTCTACTCGCTGCCCGGAACGGTACGCAGGGCAAAAGCGATTCTCGTCCTCCGTGCTTGCTTTTTCTCAGAAAGAGCCGTGGTGTGCTTTTTCGCCGGAAAACTCGTTTTCGGCCGAAAACGCGTACGTTTGCACTTCCCCGCCACAGGGAAGCTGCTAGCCGGGAATTCTCTGCCTGGTTCTACCCGCTGCCCGGAACGCTACGCAGGGCAAAAGCGGTTCTCGTCCTCCGTGCTTGCTTTTTCTCAGAAAGAGCCGTGGTGTGCGTTTTCTCCGGAAAACGCGTTTTCGGCCGAAAACGTGAACGTTTGCACTTCCCCGCCACAGGGAAGCTGCTAGCCGGGAATTCTCTGCCTGGTTCTACCCGCTGCCCGGATGGCTACGCAGGGCAAAAGCCGTTCTCGTCCTTCGTGCTTGCTTTTTCTCAGAAAGAGCCGTGGTGTGCGTTTTTGCCGGAAAATGCGTTTTCGGCCGAAAACGTGTACGTTTGCACTTCCCCGCCACAGGGAAGCTGCTAGCCGGGAATTCTCTGCCTGGTTCTACCCGCTGCCCGGAACGCTACGCAGGGCAAAAGCGATTCTCGTCCTCCGTGCTTGCTTTTTCTCAGAAAGAGCCGTGGTGTGCGTTTTTGCCGGAAAATGCGTTTTCAGCCGAAAACGTGTACGTTTGCACTTCCCCGCCACAGGGAAGTTGCTAGCCGGGAATTCTCTGCCTGGTTCTACCCGCTGCCCGGAACGCTACGCAGGGCAAAAGCGGTTCTCGTCCTCCGTGCTTGCTTTTTCTCAGAAAGAGCTGTGGTGTGCGTTTTCACCGGAAAACGCGTTTTCGGCCGAAAACGTGTACGTTTGCACTTCCCCGCCACAGGGAAGCTGCTAGCCGGGAATTCTCTGCCTGGTTCTACCCGCTGCCCGGAACGCTACGCAGGGCAAAAGCGGTTCTCGTCCTCCGTGCTTGCTTTTTCTCAGAAAGAGCCGTGGTGTGCGTTTTCGCCGGAAAACGCGTTTTCGGCCGAAAACGTGTACGTTTGCACTTCCCCGCCACAGGGAAGCTGCTAGCCGGGAATTCTCTGCCTGGTTCTACCCGCTGCCCGGAACGCTACGCAGGGCAAAAGCGGTTCTCGTCCTCCGTGCTTGCTTTTTCTCAGAAAGAGCCGTGGTGTGCGTTTTCGCTGGAAAACGCGTTTTCGGCCGAAAACGTGTACGTTTGCACTTCCCCGCCACAGGGAAGCTGCTAGCCGGGAATTCTCTGCCTGGTTCTACCCGCTGCCCGGAACGCTACGCAGGGCAAAAGCGATTCTTGTCCTCCGTGCTTACTTTTTCTCAGAAAGAGCCGTGGTGTGCGATTTCGCCGGAAAACTAGTTTTTGGCCGAAAACGTGTACGTTTGCAGTTCCCCGCCACAGGGAAGCTGCTAGCCGGGAATTCTCTGCCTGGTTCTACCCGCTGCCCGGAACGCTACGCAGGGCAAAAGCGGTTCTCGTCCTCCGTGCTTGCTTTTTCTCAGAAAGAGCCGTGGTGTGCGTTTTTGCCGGAAAACGCGTTTTCGGCCGAAAACGTGTACGTTTCCACTTCCCCGCCAGAGGGAAGCTGCTAGCCGGGAATTCTCTGCCTGGTTCTACTCGCTGCCGGAACGCTACGCAGTGCAGAAGCGATTCTTATCCTCCGTGCTTGCTTTTTCTCAGAAAGAGCCGTGGTGTGCGTTTTCGCCAGAAACGCGTTTTCGGCCGAAAACGTGTACGTTTGCACTTCCCCGCCACAGGGAAGCTGCTAGCCGGGAATTCTCTGCCTGGTTCTACCCGCTGCCCGGAACGCTACGCAGGGCAAAAGCGGTTCTCGTCCTCCGTGCTTGCTTTTTCTCAGAAAGAGCCCTGGTGTGCGTTTTCGCCGGAAAACGCGTTTTCGGCCGAAAACGTGTACGTTTGCACTTCCCCGCCACAGGGAAGTTGCTAGCCGGGAATTCTCTGCCTGGTTCTACCCGCTGCCCGGAACGCTACGCATGGCAAAAGCGATTCTCTTCCTCCGTGCTTACTTTTTCTCAAAAAGAGCCGTGGTGTGCGTTTTCGCCGGAAAACGCGTTTTCGGCCGAAAACGTGTACGTTTGCACTTCCCCGCCACAGGGAAGCTGCTAGCCGGGAATTCTCTGCCTGGTTCTACCCGCTGCCCGGATGGCTACGCAGGGCAAAAGCGGTTCTCGTCCTCCGTGCTTGCTTTTTCTCAGAAAGAGCCGTGGTGTGCGTTTTCGCCGGAAAACGCGTTTTCGGTCAAAAACGTGTACGTTTGCACTTCCCCGCCACAGGGAAGCTGCTAGCATGGAATTCTCTGCCTGGTTCTACCCGCTGCCCGGAACGCTACGCATGGCAAAAGCGATTCTCTTCCTCCGTGCTTACTTTTTCTCAGAAAGAGCCGTGGTGTGCGATTTCGCCGGAAAACGAGTTTTTTGCCGAAAACGTGTACGTTTGCACTTCCCCGCCACAGGGAAGCTGCTAGCCGGGAATTCTCTGCCTGGTTCTACCCGCTGCCCGGAACGCTACGCATGGCAAAAGCGATTCTCTTCCTCCGTGCTTACTTTTTCTCAAAAAGAGCCCTGGTGTGCGTTTTCGCCGGAAAACGCGTTTTCGGCCGAAAACGTGTACGTTTGCACTTCCCCGCCACAGGGAAGCTGCTAGCCGGCAATTCTCTGCCTGGTTCTACTCGCTGCCCGAAACGCTACGCAGGGCAAAAGCGATTCTTGTCCTCCGTGCTTGCTTTTTCTCAGAAAGAGCCGTGGTGTGCGTTTTCGCCGGAAAACGCGTTTTCGGCCGAAAACGTGTACGTTTGCACTTCCCCGCCACAGGGAAGCTGCTAGCCGGGAATTCTCTGCCTGGTTCTACCCGCTGCCCGGATGGCTACGCAGGGCAAAAGCGGTTCTCGTCCTCCGTGCTTGCTTTTTCTAAGAAAGAGCCGTGGTGTGCGTTTTCGCCGGAAAACGCATTTTCGGCCGAAAACGTGTACGTTGCACTTCCCCGCCACAGGGAAGCTGCTAGCCGGGAATTCTCTGCCTGGTTCTACCCGCTGCCCGGAACGCTACGCAGGGCAAAAGCGATTCTCGTCCTCCGTGCTTGCTTTTTCTCAGAAAGAGCCCTGGTGTGCGTTTTCGCCGGAAAACGCGTTTTCGGCCGAAAACGTGTACGTTTGCACTTCCCCGCCACAGGGAAGCTGCTAGCCGGGAATTCTCTGCCTGGTTCTACCCGCTGCCCGGAACGCTACACAGGGCAAAAGCGGTTCTCGTCCTCCGTGCTTGCTTTTTCTCAGAAAGAGCCGTGGTGTGCGTTTTCGCCGGAAAACGCGTTTTCGGTCAAAAACGTGTACGTTTGCACTTCCCCGCCACAGGGAAGCTGCTAGCATGGAATTCTCTGCCTGGTTCTACCCGCTGCCCGGAACGCTACGCATGGCAAAAGCGATTCTCTTCCTCCGTGCTTACTTTTTCTCAGAAAGAGCCGTGGTGTGCGTTTTCGCCGGAAAACGCGTTTTCGGTCAAAAACGTGTACGTTTGCACTTCCCCGCCACAGGGAAGCTGCTAGCGGGAATTCTCTGCCTGGTTCTACCCGCTGCCCGGAACGCTACGCAGGGCAAAAGCGGTTCTCGTCCTCCGTGCTTGCTTTTTCTCAGAAAGAGCCGTGGTGTGCGTTTTTGCCGGAAAACGCGTTTTTGGCCGAAAACGTGTACGTTTGCACTTCCCCGCCACAGGGAAGCTGCTAGCCGGGAATTCTCTGCCTGGTTCTACCCGCTGCCCGGAACGCTACGCAGGGCAAAAGCCGTTCTCGTCCTCCGTGCTTGTTTTTTCTCAGAAAGAGCCGTGGTGTGCGTTTTTGCCGGAAAACGTGTTTTCGGCCGAAAACGTGTACGTTTGCACTTCCCCGCCACAGGGAAGCTGCTAGCCGGGAATTCTCTGCCTGGTTCTACTCGCTGCCCGGAACGCTACGCAGGGCAAAAGCGATTCTTGTACTCCGTGCTTGCTTTTTCTCAGAAAGAGCCGTGGTGTGCGTTTTCGCCGGAAAACGCGTTTTCGGCCGAAAACGTGTACGTTTGCACTTCCCCGCCACAGGGAAGCTGCTAGCCGGGAATTCTCTGCCTGGTTCTACCCGCTGCCCGGAACGCTACGCAGGGCAAAAGCGGTTCTCGTCCTCCGTGCTTGCTTTTTCTCAGAAAGAGCCGTGGTGTGCGTTTTCGCCGGAAAACGCGTTTTCGGCCGAAAACGTGTACGTTTGCACTTCCCCGCCACAGGGAAGCTGCTAGCCGGGAATTCTCTGCCTGGTTCTACCCGCTGACCGGAACGCTACGCAGGGCAAAAGCGATTCTTGTCCTCCGTGCTTGCTTTTTCTCAGAAAGAGCCGTGGTGTGCGTTTTCGCCGGAAAACGCGTTTTCGGTCAAAAACGTGTACGTTTGCACTTCCCCGCCACAGGGAATCTGCTAGCATGGAATTCTCTGCCTGGTTCTACCCGCTGCCCGGAACGCTACGCATGGCAAAAGCGGTTCTCCTCCTCCGTGCTTACTTTTTCTCAGAAAGAGCCGTGGTGTGCGATTTCGCCGGAAAACGAGTTTTTGGCCGAAAACGTGTACGTTTGCACTTCCCCGCCACAGGGAAGCTGCTAGCCGGGAATTCTCTGCCTGGTTCTACCCGCTGCCCGGAACGCTACGCATGGCAAAAGCGATTCTCTTCCTCCGTGCTTACTTTTTCTCAGAAAGAGCCGTGGTGTGCGTTTTCGCCGGAAAACGCGTTTTCGGCCGAAAACGTGTACGTTTGCACTTCCCCGCCACAGGGAAGCTGCTAGCCGGGAATTCTCTGCCTGGTTCTACCCGCTGCCCGGATGGCTACGCAGGGCAAAAGCGGTTCTCGTCCTCCGTGTTTGCTTTTTCTAAGAAAGAGCCGTGGTGTGCGTTTTCGCCGGAAAACGCATTTTCGGCCGAAAACGTGTACGTTTGCACTTCCCCGCCACAGGGAAGCTGCTAGCCGGGAATTCTCTGCCTGGTTCTACTCGCTGCCCGGAACGCTCCGCAGGGCAAAAGCGGTTCTCGTCCTCCGTGCTTGTTTTTTCTCAGAAAGAGCCGTGGTGTGTGTTTTCGCCGGAAAACGCATTTTCGGCCGAAAACGTGTACGTTTGCACTTCCCCGCCACAGGGAAGCTGCTAGCCGGGAATTCTCTGCCTGGTTCTACTCGCTGCCCGGAACGCTACGCAGGGCAAAAGCGATTCTCGTCCTCCGTGCTTGCTTTTTCTCAGAAAGAGCCCTGGTGTGCGTTTTCGCCGGAAAACGCGTTTTCGGCCGAAAACGTGTACGTTTGCACTTCCCCGCCACAGGGAAGCTGCTAGCCGGGAATTCTCTGCCTGGTTCTACCCGCTGCCCGGAACGCTACGCAGGGCAAAAGCGATTCTTGTCCTCCGTGCTTGCTTTTTCTCAGAAAGAGCCGTGGTGTGCGTTTTTGCCGGAAAACGTGTTTTCGGCCGAAAACGTGTACGTTTGCACTTCCCCGCCACAGGGAAGCTGCTAGCCGGGAATTCTCTGCCTGGTTCTACCCGCTGCTCGGAACGCTCCGCAGGGCAAAAGCGGTTCTCGTCCTCCGTGCTTGCTTTTTCTCAGAAAGAGCCGTGGTGTGCGTTTTTGCCGGAAAACGCGTTTTCGTCCGAAAACGTGTACGTTTGCACTTCCCCGCCACAGGGAAGCTGCTAGCCGGGAATTCTCTGCCTGGTTCTACCCGCTGCCCGGAACGCTACGCAGGGCAAAAGCGGTTCTCGTCCTCCGTGCTTGCTTTTTCTCAGAAAGAGCCGTGGTGTGCGTTTTTGCCGGAAAACGCGTTTTTGGCCGAAAACGTGTACGTTTGCACTTCCCCGCCACAGGGAAGCTGCTAGCCGGGAATTCTCTGCCTGGTTCTACCCGCTGCCCGGAACGCTACGCAGGGCAAAAGCCGTTCTCGTCCTCCGTGCTTGTTTTTTCTCAGAAAGAGCCGTGGTGTGCGTTTTTGCCGGAAAACGTGTTTTCGGCCGAAAACGTGTACGTTTGCACTTCCCCGCCACAGGGAAGCTGCTAGCCGGAAATTCTCTGCCTGGTTCTACCCGCTGCTCGGAACGCTCCGCAGGGCAAAAGCGGTTCTCGTCCTCCGTGCTTGCTTTTTCTCAGAAAGAGCCGTGGTATGCGTTTTTGCCGGAAAACGCGTTTTTGGCCGAAAACGTGTACGTTTGCACTTCCCCGCCACAGGGAAGCTGCTAGCCGGGAATTCTCTGCCTGGTTCTACCCGCTGCCCGGAACGCTACGCAGGGCAAAAGCGATTCTTGTCCTCCGTGCATGCTTTTTCTCAGAAAGTGCCGTGGTGTGCGTTTTCGCCAGAAACGCGTTTTCGGCCGAAAACGTGTACGTTTGCACTTCCCCGCCACAGGGAAGCTGCCATCCGGGAAATCTCTGCCTGGTTCTACTCGCTGCCCGGAACGCTACGCAGGGCAAAAGCGATTCTTGTCCTCCGCGCTTGCATTTTCTTAGAAAGAGCCGTGGTGTGCGTTTTCGCCGGAAAACGCGTTTTTGGCCGAAAACGTGTACGTTTGCACTTCCCCGCCACAGGGAAGCTGCTAGCCGGGAATTCTCTGCCTGGTTCTACCCGCTGCCCGGAACGCTACGCATGGCAAAAGCGATTCTCTTCCTCCGTGCTTACTTTTTCTCAGAAAGAGCCGTGGTGTGCGATTTCGCCGGAAAACGCGTTTTCGGCCGAAAACGTGTACGTTTGCACTTCCCCGCCACAGGGAAGCTGCTAGCCGGGAATTCTCTGTCTGGTTCTACCCGCTGCCCGGAACGCTACGCAGGGCAAAAGCGATTCTTGTCCTTCGTGCTTGCTTTTTCTCAGAAAGAGCCCTGGTGTGCGTTTTCGCCGGAAAACGCGTTTTCGGCCGAAAACGTGTACGTTTGCACTTCCCCGCCACAGGGAAGCTGCTAGCCGGGAATTCTCTGCCTGGTTCTACTCGCTGCCCGGAACGCTACGCAGGGCAAAAGCGATTCTTGTCCTCCGTGCTTGCTTTTTCTCAGAAAGAGCCGTGGTGTGCGATTTGGCCGGAAAACGCGTTTTCGGCCGAAAACGTGTACGTTTGCACTTCCCCGCCACAGGGAAGCTTCTAGCCGGGAATTCTCTGCCTGGTTCTACCCGCTGCCCGGAACGCTACGCAGGGCAAAAGCGGTTCTCGTCCTCCGCGCTTGCTTTTTCTCAGAAAGAGCCGTGGTGTGCGTTTTCGCCGGAAAACGCGTTTTCGGCCGAAAACGTGTACGTTTGCACTTCCCCGCCACAGGGAAGCTGCTAGCCGGGAATTCTCTGCCTGGTTCTACCCGCTGCCCGGAACGCTACGCAGGGCAAAAGCAGTTCTCGTCCTCCGTGCTTGTTTTTTCTCAGAAAGAGCCGTGGTGTGCGTTTTTGCCGGAAAACGTGTTTTCGGCCGAAAACGTGTACGTTTGCACTTCCCCGCCACAGGGAAGCTGCTAGCCGGGAATTCTCTGCCTGGTTCTACCCGCTGCCCGGAACGCTACGCAGGGCAAAAGCGGTTCTCGTCCTCCGTGCTTGCTTTTTCTCAGAAAGAGCCGTGGTGTGCGTTTTCGCCGGAAAACGCGTTTTCGGCCGAAAACGTGTACGTTTGCACTTCCCCGCCACAGGGAAGCTGCTAGCCGGGAATTCTCTGCCTGGTTCTACCCGCTGCCCGGAACGCTACGCAGGGCAAAAGCGGTTCTCGTCCTCCGTGCTTGCTTTTTCTCAGAAAGAGCCCTGGTGTGCGTTTTCGCTGGAAAACGCGTTTTCGGCTGAAAACGTGTACGTTTGCACTTCCCCGCCACAGGGAAGCTGCTAGCCGGGAATTCTCTGCCTGGTTCTACTCGCTGCCCGGAACGCTACGCAGGGCAAAAGCGATTCTTGTCCTCCGTGCTTGCTTTTTCTCAGAAAGAGCCGTGGTGTGCGTTTTCGCCGGAAAACGCGTTTTCGGCCGAAAACGTGTACGTTTGCACTTCCCCGCCACAGGGAAGCTGCTAGCCGGGAATTCTCTGCCTGGTTCTACCCGCTGCCCGGGACGCTACGCAGGGCAAAAGCGGTTCTCGTCCTCCGTGCTTGCTTTTTCTCAGAAAGAGCCGTGGTATGCGTTTTTGCCGGAAAACGCGTTTTTGGCCGAAAACGTGTACGTTTGCACTTCCCCGCCACAGGGAAGCTGCTAGCCGGGAATTCTCTGCCTGGTTCTACCCGCTGCCCGGAACGCTACGCAGGGCAAAAGCGATTCTTGTCCTCCGTGCATGCTTTTTCTCAGAAAGTGCCGTGGTGTGCGTTTTCGCCAGAAACGCGTTTTCGGCCGAAAACGTGTACGTTTGCACTTCCCCGCCACAGGGAAGCTGCCATCCGGGAAATCTCTGCCTGGTTCTACTCGCTGCCCGGAACGCTACGCAGGGCAAAAGCGATTCTTGTCCTCCGCGCTTGCATTTTCTTAGAAAGAGCCGTGGTGTGCGTTTTCGCCGGAAAACGCGTTTTTGGCCGAAAACGTGTACGTTTGCACTTCCCCGCCACAGGGAAGCTGCTAGCCGGGAATTCTCTGCCTGGTTCTACCCGCTGCCCGGAACGCTAGGCATGGCAAAAGCGATTCTCTTCCTCCGTGCTTACTTTTTCTCAGAAAGAGCCGTGGTGTGCGATTTCGCCGGAAAACGCGTTTTCGGCCGAAAACGTGTACGTTTGCACTTCCCCGCCACAGGGAAGCTGCTAGCCGGGAATTCTCTGTCTGGTTCTACCCGCTGCCCGGAACGCTACGCTGGGCAAAAGCGATTCTTGTCCTTCGTGCTTGCTTTTTCTCAGAAAGAGCCCTGGTGTGCGTTTTCGCCGGAAAACGCGTTTTCGGCCGAAAACGTGTACGTTTGCACTTCCCCGCCACAGGGAAGCTGCTAGCCGGGAATTCTCTGCCTGGTTCTACTCGCTGCCCGGAACGCTACGCAGGGCAAAAGCGATTCTTGTCCTCCGTGCTTGCTTTTTCTCAGAAAGAGCCGTGGTGTGCGATTTGGCCGGAAAACGCGTTTTCGGCCGAAAACGTGTACGTTTGCACTTCCCCGCCACAGGGAAGCTGCTAGCCGGGAATTCTCTGCCTGGTTCTACCCGCTGCCCGGAACGCTACGCAGGGCAAAAGCGGTTCTCGTCCTCCGCGCTTGCTTTTTCTCAGAAAGAGCCGTGGTGTGCGTTTTCGCCGGAAAACGCGTTTTCGGCCGAAAACGTGTACGTTTGCACTTCCCCGCCACAGGGAAGCTGCTAGCCGGGAACTCTCTGCCTGGTTCTACCCGCTGCCCGGAACGCTACGCAGGGCAAAAGCAGTTCTCGTCCTCCGTGCTTGTTTTTTCTCAGAAAGAGCCGTGGTGTGCGTTTTTGCCGGAAAACGTGTTTTCGGCCGAAAACGTGTACGTTTGCACTTCCCCGCCACAGGGAAGCTGCTAGCCGGGAATTCTCTGCCTGGTTCTACCCGCTGCCCGGAACGCTACGCAGGGCAAAAGCGGTTCTCGTCCTCCGTGCTTGCTTTTTCTCAGAAAGAGCCGTGGTGTGCGTTTTCGCCGGAAAACGCGTTTTCGGCCGAAAACGTGTACGTTTGCACTTCCCCGCCACAGGGAAGCTGCTAGCCGGGAATTCTCTGCCTGGTTCTACCCGCTGCCCGGAACGCTACGCAGGGCAAAAGCGATTCTCGTCCTCCGTGCTTGCTTTTTCTCAGAAAGAGCCCTGGTGTGCGTTTTCGCTGGAAAACGCGTTTTCGGCCGAAAACGTGTACGTTTGCACTTCCCCGCCACAGGGAAGCTGCTAGCCGGGAATTCTCTGCCTGGTTCTACTCGCTGCCCGGAACGCTACGCAGGGCAAAAGCGATTCTTGTCCTCCGTGCTTGCTTTTTCTCAGAAAGAGCCGTGGTGTGCGTTTTCGCCGGAAACGCGTTTTCGGCCGAAAACGTGTACGTTTGCACTTCCCCGCCACAGGGAAGCTGCTAGCCGGGAATTCTCTGCCTGGTTCTACCCGCTGCCCGGGACGCTACGCAGGGCAAAAGCGGTTCTCGTCCTCCGTGCTTGCTTTTTCTCAGAAAGAGCCGTGGTGTGCGTTTTCGCAGGAAAACGCGTTTTCGGCCGAAAACGTGTACGTTTGCACTTCCCCGCCACAGGGAAGCTGCTAGCCGGGAATTCTCTGCCTGGTTCTACCCGCTGCCCGGAACGCTACGCAGGGCAAAAGCGGTTCTCTTCCTCCGTGCTTGCTTTTTCTCAGAAAGAGCCGTGGTGTGCGTTTTCGCCGGAAAACGCGTTTTCGGTCGAAAACGTGTACGTTTGCACTTCCCCGCCACAGGGAAGCTGCTAGCCGGGAATTCTCTGCCTGGTTCTACCTGCTGCCCGGAACGCTACGCAGGGCAAAAGCGGTTCTCGTCCTCCGCGCTTGCTTTTTCTCAGAAAGAGCCGTGGTGTGCGTTTTCGCCGGAAAATGCGTTTTCGGCCGAAAACGTGTACGTTTGCACTTCCCCGCCACAGGGAAGCTGCTAGCCGGGAATTCTCTGCCTGGTTCTACCCGCTGCCAGGAACGCTACGCAGGGCAAAAGCGGTTCTCGTCCTCCGCGCTTGCTTATTCTCAGAAAGAGCCGTGGTGTGCGTTTTCGCCTGAAAACGCGTTTTCGGCCGAAAACGTGTACGTTTGCACTTCCCCGCCACAGGGAAGCTGCTAGCCGGGAATTCTCTGCCTGGTTCTACCCGCTGCCCGGAACGCTACGCATGGCAAAAGCGATTCTCTTCCTCCGTGCTTACTTTTTCTCATAAAGAGCCGTGGTGTGCGATTTCGCCGGAAAACGCGTTTTCGGCCGAAAACGTGTACGTTTGCACTTCCCCGCCACAGGGAAGCTGCCAGCCGGGAATTCTCTGCCTGGTTCTACCCGCTGCCCGGAACGCTACGCAGGGCAAAAGCGGTTCTCGTCCTCCGCGCTTGCTTATTCTCAGAAAGAGCCGTGGTATGCGTTTTCGCCGGAATACGCGTTTTCGGCCGAAAACGTGTACGTTTGCACTTCCCCGCCACAGGGAAGCTGCTAGCCGGGAATTCTCTGCCTGGTTCTACCCGCTGCCCGGAACGCTACGCAGGGCAAAAGCAGTTCTCGTCCTCCGTGCTTGCTTTTTCTCAGAAAGAGCCGTGGCGTGCGTTTTCGCCGGAAAACGCGTTTTCGGCTGAAAACGTGTACGTTTGCAGTTCCCCGCCACAGGGAAGCTGCTAGCCGGGAATTCTCTGCCTGGTTCTACCCGCTGCCCGGAACGCTACGCAGGGCAAAAGCGGTTCTCGTCCTCCGTGCTTGCTTTTTCTCAGAAAGAGCCGTGTGTGCGATTTCGCCGGAAAACGCGTTTTCGGCCGAAAACGTGTACGTTTGCACTTCCCCGCCACAGGGAAGCTGCTAGCCGGGAATTCTCTGCCTGGTTCTACCCGCTGCCCGGAACGCTACGCAGGGCAAAAGCGGTTCTCGTCCTCCGTGCTTGCTTTTTCTCAGAAAGAGCCGTGGTGTGCGTTTTCGCCGGAAAACGCGTTTTCGGTCTAAAACGTGTACGTTTGCACTTCCCCGCCACAGGGAAGCTGCTAGCCGGGAATTCTCTGCCTGGTTCTACCCGCTGCCCGGAACGCTACGCAGGGCAAAAGCGGTTCTCGTCCTCCGTGCTTGCTTTTTCTCAGAAAGAGCCGTGGTGTGCGTTTTCGCCGGAAAACGCGTTTTCGGCCGAAAACGTGTACGTTTGCACTTCCCCGCCACAGGGAAGCTGCTAGCCGGGAATTCTCTGCCTGGTTCTACTCGCTGCCCGGAACGCTACGCAGGGCAAAAGCGGTTCTCGTCCTCCGTGCTTGCTTTTTCTCAGAAAGAGCCGTGGTGTGCGTTTTCGCCGGAAAACGCGTTTTCGGCCGAAAACGTGTACGTTTGCACTTCCCCGCCACAGGGAAGCTGCTAGCCGGGAATTCTCTGCCTGGTTCTACCCGCTGCCCGGAATGCTACGCAGGGCAAAAGCGGTTCTCGTCCTCCGTGCTTGCTTTTTCTCAGAAAGAGCCGTGGTGTGCGTTTTCGCCGGAAAACGCGTTTTCGTCCGAAAACGTGTACGTTTGCACTTCCCCGCCACAGGGAAGCTGCTAGCCGGGAATTCTCTGCCTGGTTCTACCCGCTGCCCGGAACGCTACGCAGGGCAAAAGCGGTTCTCGTCCTCCGTGCTTGCTTTTTCTCAGAAAGAGCCGTGGTGTGCGTTTTCGCCGGAAAACGCGTTTTCGGCCGAAAACGTGTACGTTTGCACTTCCCCGCCACAGGGAAGCTGCTAGCCGGGAATTCTCTGCCTGGTTCTACTCGCTGCCCGGAACGCTACGCAGGGCAAAAGCGGTTCTCGTCCTCCGTGCTTGCTTTTTCTCAGAAAGAGCCGTGGTGTGCGTTTTCGCCGGAAAACGCGTTTTCGGCCGAAAACGTGTACGTTTGCACTTCCCCGCCACAGGGAAGCTGCTAGCCGGGAATTCTCTGCCTGGTTCTACCCGCTGCCCGGAACGCTACGCAGGGCAAAAGCGGTTCTCGTCCTCCTAGCTTGCTTTTTCTCAGAAAGAGCCGTGGTGTGCGTTTTCGCCGGAAAACGCGTTTTCGGCCGAAAACGTGTACGTTTGCACTTCCCCGCCACAGGGAAGCTGCTAGCCGGGAATTCTCTGCCTGGTTCTACCCGCTGCCCGGAACGCTACGCAGGGCAAAAGCGGTTCTCGTCCTCCGTGCTTGCTTTTTCTCAGAAAGAGCCGTGGTGTGCGTTTTCGCCGGAAAACGCGTTTTCGGCCGAAAACGTGTACGTTTGCACTTCCCCGCCACAGGGAAGCTGCTAGCCGGGAATTCTCTGCCTGGTTCTACCCGCTGCCCGGAACGCTACGCAGGGCAAAAGCGGTTCTCGTCCTCCGTGCTTGCTTTTTCTCAGAAAGAGCCGTGGAGTGCGTTTTCGCCGGAAAACGCGTTTTCGGCCGAAAACGTGTACGTTTGCACTTCCCCGCCACAGGGAAGCTGCTAGCCGGGAATTCTCTGCCTGGTTCTACCCGCTGCCCGGAACGCTACGCAGGGCAAAAGCGGTTCTCGTCCTCCGTGCTTGCTTTTTCTCAGAAAGAGCCGTGGTGTGCGTTTTCGCCGGAAAACGCGTTTTCGGCCGAAAACGTGTACGTTTGCACTTCCCCGCCACAGGGAAGCTGCTAGCCGGGAATTCTCTGCCTGGTTCTACCCGCTGCCCGGAACGCTACGCAGGGCAAAAGCGGTTCTCGTCCTCCGTGCTTGCTTTTTCTCAGAAAGAGCCGTGGTGTGCGTTTTCGCCGGAAAACGCGTTTTCGGCCGAAAACGTGTACGTTTGCACTTCCCCGCCACAGGGAAGCTGCTAGCCGGGAATTCTCTGCCTGGTTCTACCCGCTGCCCGGAACGCTACGCAGGGCAAAAGCAGTTCTCGTCCTCCGTGCTTGCTTTTTCTCAGAAAGAGCCGTGGTGTGCGTTTTCGCCGGAAAACGCGTTTTC
This sequence comes from Athene noctua, assembly GCF_965140245.1. NCBI lineage: Eukaryota > Metazoa > Chordata > Aves > Strigiformes > Strigidae > Athene > Athene noctua. The sequence goes on along the minus strand of NW_027437919.1, from coordinate 56,879 downwards.
GGCCGAAAACGTGTACGTTTGCACTTCCCCGCCACAGGGAAGTTGCTAGCCGGGAATTCTCTACCTGGTTCTACCCGCTGCCCGGAACGCTACGCAGGGCAAAAGCCGTTCTCGTCCTCCGTGCTTGCTTTTTCTCAGAAAGAGCCGTGGTGTGCGTTTTCGCCGGAAAACGCGTTTTCGGCCGAAAACGTGTACGTTTGCACTTCCCCGCCACAGGGAAGCTGCTAGCCGGGAATTCTCTGCCTGGTTCTACCCGCTGCCCGGAACGCTACGCAGGGCAAAAGCCGTTCTCGTCCTCCGTGCTTGCTTTTTCTCAGAAAGAGCCGTGGTGTGCGTTTTCGCCGGAAAACGCGTTTTCGGCCGAAAACGTGTACGTTTGCACTTCCCCGCCACAGGGAAGCTGCTAGCCGGGAATTCTCTGCCTGGTTCTACCCGCTGCCCGGGACGCTACGCAGGGCAAAAGCGGTTCTCGTCCTCCGTGCTTGCTTTTTCTCAGAAAGAGCCGTGGTGTGCGTTTTCGCCGGAAAACGCGTTTTCGGCCGAAAACGTGTACGTTTGCACTTCCCCGCCACAGGGAAGCTGCTAGCCGGGAATTCTCTGCCTGGTTCTACCCGCTGCCCGGAACGCTACGCAGGGCAAAAGCGGTTCTCGTCCTCCGTGCATGCTTTTTCTCAGAAAGAGCCGTGGTGTGCGTTTTCGCCGGAAAACGTGTTTTCGGCCGAAAACGTGTACGTTTGCACTTCCCCGCCACAGGGAAGCTGCTAGCCGGGAATTCTCTGCCTGGTTCTACCCGCTGCCCGGAACGCTACGCAGGGCAAAAGCCGTTCTCGTCCTCCGTGCTTGCTTTTTCTCAGAAAGAGCCGTGGTGTGCGTTTTCGCCGGAAAACGCGTTTTCGGCCGAAAACGTGTACGTTTGCACTTCCCCGCCACAGGGAAGCTGCTAGCCGGGAATTCTCTGCCTGGTTCTACCCGCTGCCCGGAACGCTACGCAGGGCAAAAGCGGTTCTCGTCCTCCGTGCATGCTTTTTCTCAGAAAGAGCCGTGGTGTGCGTTTTCGCCGGAAAACGTGTTTTCGGCCGAAAACGTGTACGTTTGCACTTCCCCGCCACAGGGAAGCTGCTAGCCGGGAATTCTCTGCCTGGTTCTACCCGCTGCCCGGAACGCTACGCAGGGCAAAAGCGGTTCTCGTCCTCCGTGCTTGCTTTTTCTCAGAAAGAGCCGTGGTGTGTGTTTTCGCAGGAAAACGCGTTTGCGGCCGAAAACGTGTACGTTTGCACTTCCCCGCCACAGGGAAGCTGCTAGCCGGTAATTCTCTGCCTGGTTCTACCCGCTGCCCGGGACGCTACGCAGGGCAAAAGCGGTTCTCGTCCTCCGTGCTTGCTTTTTCTCAGAAAGAGCCGTGGTGTGCGTTTTCGCAGGAAAACGCGTTTTCGGCCGAAAACGTGTACGTTTGCACTTCCCCGCCACAGGGAAGCTGCTAGCCGGGAATTCTCTGCCTGGTTCTACCCGCTGCCCGGAACGCTACGCAGGGCAAAAGCGGTTCTCGTCCTCCGTGCTTGCTTTTTCTCAGAAAGAGCCGTGGCGTGCGTTTTCACAGGAAAACGCGTTTTCGGCCGAAAACGTGTACGTTTGCACTTCCCCGCCACAGGGAAGCTGCTAGCCGGGAATTCTCTGCCTGGTTGTACACGCTGCCCGGAACGCTACGCAGGGCAAAAGCGATTCTTGTCCTCCGTGCATGCTTTTTCTCAGAAAGTGCCGTGGTGTGCGTTTTCGCCAGAAACGCGTTTTCGGCCGAAAACGTGTACGTTTGCACTTCGCCGCCACAGGGAAGCTGCTAGCCGGGAATTCTCTGCCTGGTTCTACCCGCTGCCCGGAACGCTACGCAGGGCAAAAGCGATTCTTGTCCTCCGTTCTTGCTTTTTCTCAGAAAGAGCCGTGGTATGCGTTTTCGCCGGAAAACGCGTTTTCGGCCGAAAACGTGTACGTTTGCACTTCCCCGCCACAGGGAAGCTGCTAGCCGGGAATTCTCTGCCTGGTTCTACCCGCTGCCCGGAACGCTGCGCAGGGCAAAAGCGGTTCTCGTCCTCCGTGCTTGCTTTTTCCCAGAAAGAGCCGTGGTGTGCGTTTTCGCCGGAAAACGCGTTTTCGGCCGAAAACGTGTACGTTTGCACTTCCCCGCCACAGGGAAGCTGCTAGCCGGGAATTCTCTGCCTGGTTCTACCCGCTGCACGGAACGCTACGCAGGGCAAAAGCGGTTCTCGTCCTCCGTGCTTGCTTTTTCTCAGAAAGAGCCGTGGTGTGCGATTTCGCCGGAAAACGCGTTTTCGGCCGAAAACGTGTACGTTTGCACTTCCCCGCCACAGGGAAGCTGCTAGCCGGGAATTCTCTGCCTGGTTCTACCCGCTGCCCGGAACGCTACGCAGGGCAAAAGCGGTTCTCGTCCTCCGTGCTTGCTTTTTCTCAGAAAGAGCCGTGGTGTACGTTTTCGCCGGAAAACGCGTTTTCGGACGAAAACGTGTACGTTTGCACTTCCCCGCCACAGGGAAGCTGCTAGCCGGGAATTCTCTGCCTGGTTCTACCCGCTGCCCGGAACGCTACGCAGGGCAAAAGCGGTTCTCGTCCTCCGTGCTTGCTTTTTCTCAGAAAGAGCCGTGGTGTGCGTTTTCGCCGGAAAACGCGTTTTCGGCCGAAAACGTGTACGTTTGCACTTCCCCGCCACAGGGAAGCTGCTAGCCGGGAATTCTCTGCCTGGTTCTACCCGCTGCCCGGGACGCTATACAGGGCAAAAGCCGTTCTCGTCCTCCGTGCTTGCTTTTTCTCAGAAAGAGCCGTGGTGTGCGTTTTCGCCGGAAAACGCGTTTTCGGCCGAAAACGTGTACGTTTGCACTTCCCCGCCACAGGGAAGCTGCTAGCCGGGAATTCTCTGCCTGGTTCTACCCGCTGCCCGGAACGCTACGCATGGCAAAAGCGATTCCTTCCTCCGTGCTTACTTTTTCTCAAAAAGAGCCGTGGTGTGCGTTTTCGCCGGAAAACGCGTTTTCGGCCGAAAACGTGTACGTTTGCACTTCCCCGCCACAGGGAAGCTGCTAGCCGGGAATTCTCTGCCTGGTTCTACCCGCTGCCCGGAACGCTACGCATGGCAAAAGCGATTCTCTTCCTCCGTGCTTACTTTTTCTCAGAAAGAGCCGTGGTGTGCGATTTCGCCGGAAAACGCGTTTTCGGCCGAAAACGTGTACGTTTGCACTTCCCCGCCACAGGGAAGCTGCTAGCCGGGAATTCTCTGCCTGGTTCTACCCGCTGCCCGGGACGCTACGCAGGGCAAAAGCCGTTCTCGTCCTCCGTGCTTGCTTTTTCTCAGAAAGAGCCGTGGTGTGCGTTTTCGCCGGAAAACGCGTTTTCGGCCGAAAACGTGTACGTTTGCACTTCCCCGCCACAGGGAAGCTGCTAGCCGGGAATTCTCTGCCTGGTTCTACCCGCTGCCCGGAACGCTACGCAGGGCAAAAGCGGTTCTCGTCCTCCGTGCTTGCTTTTTCTCAGAAAGAGCCGTGGTGTGCGTTTTCGCCGGAAAACGCGTTTTCGGACGAAAACGCGTACGTTTGCACTTCCCCGCCACAGGGAAGCTGCTAGCCGGGAATTCTCTGCCTGGTTCTACCCGCTGCCCGGAACGCTACGCAGGGCAAAAGCGGTTCTCGTCCTCCGTGCTTGCTTTTTCTCAGAAAGAGCCGTGGTGTGCGTTTTCGCCGGAAAACGCGTTTTCGGACGAAAACGTGTACGTTTGCACTTCCCCGCCACAGGGAAGCTGCTAGCCGGGAATTCTCTGCCTGGTTCTACCCGCTGCCCGGAACGTTACGCAGGGCAAAAGCCGTTCTCGTCCTCCGTGCTTGCTTTTTCTCAGAAAGAGCCGTGGTGTGCGTTTTCGCCAGAAAACGCGTTTTCGGCCGAAAACGTGTACGTTTGCACTTCCCCGCCACAGGGAAGCTGCTAGCCGGGAATTCTCTGCCTGGTTCTACCCGCTGCCCGGAATGCTACGCAGGGCAAAAGCGGTTCTCGTCCTCCGTGCTTGCTTTTTCTCAGAAAGAGCCGTGGTGTGCGTTTTCGCCGGAAAACGCGTTTTCGGCCGAAAACGTGTACGTTTGCACTTCCCCGCCACAGGGAAGCTGCTAGCCGGGAATTCTCTGCCTGGTTCTACCCGCTGCCCGGGACGCTACGCAGGGCAAAAGCGGTTCTCGTCCTCGGTGCTTGCTTTTTCTCAGAAAGAGCCGTGGTGTGCGTTTTCGCCGGAAAACGCGTTTTCGGCCGAAAACGTGTACGTTTGCACTTCCCCGCCACAGGGAAGCTGCTAGCCGGGAATTCTCTGCCTGGTTCTACCCGCTGCCCGGAACGCTACGCAGGGCAAAAGCGGTTCTCGTCCTCCGTGCTTGCTTTTTCTCAGAAAGAGCCGTGGTGTGCGTTTTCGCCGGAAAACGCGTTTTCGGACGAAAACGTGTACGTTTGCACTTCCCCGCCACAGGGAAGCTGCTAGCCGGGAATTCTCTGCCTGGTTCTACCCGCTGCCCGGAACGCTACGCAGGGCAAAAGCGGTTCTCGTCCTCCGTGCTTGCTTTTTCTCAGAAAGAGCCGTGGAGTGCGTTTTCGCCGGAAAACGCGTTTGCGGCCGAAAACGTGTACGTTTGCACTTCCCCGCCACAGGGAAGCTGCTAGCCGGGAATTCTCTGCCTGGTTCTACCCGCTGCCCGGAACGCTACGCAGGGCAAAAGCGGTTCTCGTCCTCCGTGCTTGCTTTTTCTCAGAAAGAGCCGTGGTGTGCGTTTTCGCAGGAAAACGCGTTTTCGGCCGAAAACGTGTACGTTTGCACTTCCCCGCCACAGGGAAGCTGCTAGCCGGGAATTCTCTGCCTGGTTCTACCCGCTGCCCGGAACGCTACGCAGGGCAAAAGCCGTTCTCGTCCTCCGTGCTTGCTTTTTCTCAGAAAGAGCCGTGGTGTGCGTTTTCGCCGGAAAACGCGTTTTCGGCTGAAAACGTGTACGTTTGCACTTCCCCGCCACAGGGAAGCTGCTAGCCGGGAATTCTCTGCCTGGTTCTACCCGCTGCCCGGAACGCTACGCAGGGCAAAAGCGGTTCTCGTCCTCCGTGCTTGCTTTTTCTCAGAAAGAGCTGTGGTGTGCGTTTTCGCCGGAAAACGCGTTTTCGGCCGAAAACGTGTACGTTTGCACTTCCCCGCCACAGGGAAGCTGCTAGCCGGGAATTCTCTGCCTGGTTCTACCCGCTGCCCGGAACGCTACGCATGGCAAAAGCGATTCCTTCCTCCGTGCTTACTTTTTCTCAAAAAGAGCCGTGGTGTGCGTTTTCGCCGGAAAACGCGTTTTCGGCCGAAAACGTGTACGTTTGCACTTCCCCGCCACAGGGAAGCTGCTAGCCGGGAATTCTCTGCCTGGTTCTACCCGCTGCCCGGAACGCTACGCAGGGCAAAAGCGATTCTCTTCCTCCGTGCTTACTTTTTCTCAGAAAGAGCCGTGGTGTGCGATTTCGCCGGAAAACGCGTTTTCGGCCGAAAACGTGTACGTTTGCACTTCCCCGCCACAGGGAAGCTGCTAGCCGGGAATTCTCTGCCTGGTTCTACCCGCTGCCCGGAACGCTACGCAGGGCAAAAGCGGTTCTCGTCCTCCGTGCTTGCTTTTTCTCAGAAAGAGCCGTGGTGTGCGTTTTCGCCGGAAAACGCGTTTTCGGCCGAAAACGTGTACGTTTGCACTTCCCCGCCACAGGGAAGCTGCTAGCCGGGAATTCTCTGCCTGGTTCTACCCGCTGCCCGGAACGCTACGCAGGGCAAAAGCGGTTCTCGTCCTCCGTGCTTGCTTTTTCTCAGAAAGAGCCGTGGTGTGCGTTTTCGCCGGAAAACGCGTTTTCGGACGAAAACGTGTACGTTTGCACTTCCCCGCCACAGGGAAGCTGCTAGCCGGGAATTCTCTGCCTGGTTCTACCCGCTGCCCGGAACGCTACGCAGGGCAAAAGCCGTTCTCGTCCTCCGTGCTTGCTTTTTCTCAGAAAGAGCTGTGGTGTGCGTTTTCGCCGGAAAACACGTTTTCGGCCGAAAACGTGTACGTTTGCACTTCCCCGCCACAGGGAAGCTGCTAGCCGGGAATTCTCTGCCTGGTTCTACCCGCTGCCCGGAACGCTACGCAGGGCAAAAGCGGTTCTCGTCCTCCGTGCTTGCTTTTTCTCAGAAAGAGCCGTGGCGTGCGTTTTCGCCGGAAAACGCGTTTTCGGCCGAAAACGTGTTCGTTTGCACTTCCCCGCCACAGGGAAGCTGCTAGCCGGGAATTCTCTGCCTGGTTCTACCCGCTGCCCGGAACGCTACGCAGGGCAAAAGCGGTTCTCGTCCTCCGTGCTTGCTTTTTCTCAGAAAGAGTCGTGGTGTGCGTTTTCGCCGGAAAACGCGTTTTCGGCAGAAAACGTGTACGTTTGCACTTCCCCGCCACAGGGAAGCTGCTAGCCGGGAATTCTCTGCCTGGTTCTACCCGCTGCCCGGAACGCTACGCAGGGCAAAAGCGGTTCTCGTCCTCCGTGCTTGCTTTTTCTCAGAAAGAGCCGTGGTGTGCGTTTTTGCCGGAAAACGCGTTTTCGGCCGAAAACGTGTACGTTTGCACTTCCCCGCCACAGGGAAGCTTCTAGCCGGGAATTCTCTGCCTGCTTCTACCCGCTGCCCGGAACGCTACGCAGGGCAAAAGCGGTTCTCGTCCTCCGTGCTTGCTTTTTCTCAGAAAGAGCCGTGGTGTGCGTTTTCGCCAGAAAACGAGTTTTCGGCCGGAAATGTGTACGTTTGCACTTCCCCGCCACAGGGAAGCTGCTAACCGGGAATTCTCTGCCTGGTTCTACACGCTGCCCGGAACGCTACGCAGGGCAAAAGCGGTTCTCGTCCTCCGTGCTTGCTTTTTCTCAGAAAGAGCCGTGGTGTGCGTTTTCGCCGGAAAACGCGTTTTCGGCCGAAAACGTGTACGTTTGCACTTCCCCGCCACAGGGAAGCTGCTAGCCGGGAATTCTCTGCCTGGTTCTACTCGCTGCCCGGAACGGTACGCAGGGCAAAAGCGATTCTCGTCCTCCGAGCTTGCTTTTTCTCAGAAAGAGCCGTGGTGTGCTTTTCGCCGGAAAACTCGTTTTCGGCCGAAAACGCGTACGTTTGCACTTCCCCGCCACAGGGAAGCTGCTAGCCGGGAATTCTCTGCCTGGTTCTACCCGCTGCCCGGATGGCTACGCAGGGCAAAAGCCGTTCTCGTCCTTCGTGCTTGCTTTTTCTCAGAAAGAGCCGTGGTGTGCGTTTTTGCCGGAAAATGCGTTTTCGGCCGAAAACGTGTACGTTTGCACTTCCCCGCCACAGGGAAGCTGCTAGCCGGGAATTCTCTGCCTGGTTCTACCCGCTGCCCGGAACGCTACGCAGGGCAAAAGCGGTTCTCGTCCTCCGTGCTTGCTTTTTCTCAGAAAGAGCCGTGGTGTGCGTTTTTGCCGGAAAATGCGTTTTCAGCCGAAAACGTGTACGTTTGCACTTCCCCGCCACAGGGAAGTTGCTAGCCGGGAATTCTCTGCCTGGTTCTACCCGCTGCCCGGAACGCTACGCAGGGCAAAAGCGGTTCTCTTCCTCCGTGCTTGCTTTTTCTCAGAAAGAGCTGTGGTGTGCGTTTTCACCGGAAAACGCGTTTTCGGCCGAAAACGTGTACGTTTGCACTTCCCCGCCACAGGGAAGCTGCTAGCCGGGAATTCTCTGCCTGGTTCTACCCGCTGCCCGGAACGCTACGCAGGGCAAAAGCGGTTCTCGTCCTCCGTGCTTGCTTTTTCTCAGAAAGAGCCGTGGTGTGCGTTTTCGCCGGAAAACGCGTTTTCGGCCGAAAACGTGTACGTTTGCACTTCCCCGCCACAGGGAAGCTGCTAGCCGGGAATTCTCTGCCTGGTTCTACCCGCTGCCCGGAACGCTACGCAGGGCAAAAGCGGTTCTCGTCCTCCGTGCTTGCTTTTTCTCAGAAAGAGCCGTGGTGTGCGTTTTCGCTGGAAAACGCGTTTTCGGCCGAAAACGTGTACGTTTGCACTTCCCCGCCACAGGGAAGCTGCTAGCCGGGAATTCTCTGCCTGGTTCTACCCGCTGCCCGGAACGCTACGCAGGGCAAAAGCGATTCTTGTCCTCCGTGCTTACTTTTTCTCAGAAAGAGCCGTGGTGTGCGATTTCGCCGGAAAACTAGTTTTTGGCCGAAAACGTGTACGTTTGCAGTTCCCCGCCACAGGGAAGCTGCTAGCCGGGAATTCTCTGCCTGGTTCTACCCGCTGCCCGGAACGCTACGCAGGGCAAAAGCGGTTCTCGTCCTCCGTGCTTGCTTTTTCTCAGAAAGAGCCGTGGTGTGCGTTTTTGCCGGAAAACGCGTTTTCGGCCGAAAACGTGTACGTTTCCACTTCCCCGCCAGAGGGAAGCTGCTAGCCGGGAATTCTCTGCCTGGTTCTACTCGCTGCCGGAACGCTACGCAGTGCAAAAGCGATTCTTATCCTCCGTGCTTGCTTTTTCTCAGAAAGAGCCGTGGTGTGCGTTTTCGCCAGAAACGCGTTTTCGGCCGAAAACGTGTACGTTTGCACTTCCCCGCCACAGGGAAGCTGCTAGCCGGGAATTCTCTGCCTGGTTCTACCCGCTGCCCGGAACGCTACGCAGGGCAAAAGCGGTTCTCGTCCTCCGTGCTTGCTTTTTCTCAGAAAGAGCCCTGGTGTGCGTTTTCGCCGGAAAACGCGTTTTCGGCCGAAAACGTGTACGTTTGCACTTCCCCGCCACAGGGAAGTTGCTAGCCGGGAATTCTCTGCCTGGTTCTACCCGCTGCCCGGAACGCTACGCATGGCAAAAGCGATTCTCTTCCTCCGTGCTTACTTTTTCTCAAAAAGAGCCGTGGTGTGCGTTTTCGCCGGAAAACGCGTTTTCGGCCGAAAACGTGTACGTTTGCACTTCCCCGCCACAGGGAAGCTGCTAGCCGGCAATTCTCTGCCTGGTTCTACTCGCTGCCCGGAACGCTACGCAGGGCAAAAGCGATTCTTGTACTCCGTGCTTGCTTTTTCTCAGAAAGAGCCGTGGTGTGCGTTTTCGCCGGAAAACGCGTTTTCGGCCGAAAACGTGTACGTTTGCACTTCCCCGCCACAGGGAAGCTGCTAGCCGGGAATTCTCTGCCTGGTTCTACCCGCTGCCCGGATGGCTACGCAGGGCAAAAGCGGTTCTCGTCCTCCGTGCTTGCTTTTTCTCAGAAAGAGCCGTGGTGTGCGTTTTCGCCGGAAAACGCGTTTTCGGCCGAAAACGTGTACGTTTGCACTTCCCCGCCACAGGGAAGCTGCTAGCCGGGAATTCTCTGCCTGGTTCTACCCGCTGCCCGGAACGCTACGCAGGGCAAAAGCGGTTCTCGTCCTCCGTGCTTGCTTTTTCTCAGAAAGAGCCGTGGTGTGCGTTTTCGCCGGAAAACGCGTTTTCGGCCGAAAACGTGTACGTTTGCACTTCCCCGCCACAGGGAAGCTGCTAGCCGGGAATTCTCTGCCTGGTTCTACCCGCTGACCGGAACGCTACGCAGGACAAAAGCGATTCTTGTCCTCCGTGCTTGCTTTTTCTCAGAAAGAGCCGTGGTGTGCGTTTTCGCCGGAAAACGCGTTTTCGGTCAAAAACGTGTACGTTTGCACTTCCCCGCCACAGGGAAGCTGCTAGCATGGAATTCTCTGCCTGGTTCTACCCGCTGCCCGGAACGCTACGCATGGCAAAAGCGATTCTCTTCCTCCGTGCTTACTTTTTCTCAGAAAGAGCCGTGGTGTGCGATTTCGCCGGAAAACGAGTTTTTGGCCGAAAACGTGTACGTTTGCACTTCCCCGCCACAGGGAAGCTGCTAGCCGGGAATTCTCTGCCTGGTTCTACCCGCTGCCCGGAACGCTACGCAGGGCAAAAGCGATTCTCTTCCTCCGTGCTTACTTTTTCTCAAAAAGAGCCCTGGTGTGCGTTTTCGCCGGAAAACGCGTTTTCGGCCGAAAACGTGTACGTTTGCACTTCCCCGCCACAGGGAAGCTGCTAGCCGGCAATTCTCTGCCTGGTTCTACTCGCTGCCCGAAACGCTACGCAGGGCAAAAGCGATTCTTGTCCTCCGTGCTTGCTTTTTCTCAGAAAGAGCCGTGGTGTGCGTTTTCGCCGGAAAACGCGTTTTCGGCCAAAAACGTGTACGTTTGCACTTCCCCGCCACAGGGAAGCTGCTAGCCGGGAATTCTCTGCCTGGTTTTACCCGCTGCCCGGATGGCTACGCAGGGCAAAAGCGGTTCTCGTCCTCCGTGCTTGCTTTTTCTAAGAAAGAGCCGTGGTGTGCGTTTTCGCCGGAAAACGCATTTTCGGCCGAAAACGTGTACGTTTGCACTTCCCCGCCACAGGGAAGCTGCTAGCCGGGAATTCTCTGCCTGGTTCTACCCGCTGCCCGGAACGCTACGCAGGGCAAAAGCGATTCTCGTCCTCCGTGCTTGCTTTTTCTCAGAAAGAGCCCTGGTGTGCGTTTTCGCCGGAAAACGCGTTTTCGGCCGAAAACGTGTACGTTTGCACTTCCCCGCCACAGGGAAGCTGCTAGCCGGGAATTCTCTGCCTGGTTCTACCCGCTGCCCGGAACGCTACGCAGGGCAAAAGCGATTCTTGTCCTCCGTGCTTGCTTTTTCTCAGAAAGAGCCGTGGTGTGCGTTTTTGCCGGAAAACGTGTTTTCGGCCGAAAACGTGTACGTTTGCACTTCCCCGCCACAGGGAAGCTGCTAGCCGGGAATTCTCTGCCTGGTTCTACCCGCTGCTCGGAACGCTCCGCAGGGCAAAAGCGGTTCTCGTCCTCCGTGCTTGCTTTTTCTCAGAAAGAGCCGTGGTGTGCGTTTTCGCCGGAAAACGCGTTTTCGTCCGAAAACGTGTACGTTTGCACTTCCCCGCCACAGGGAAGCTGCTAGCCGGGAATTCTCTGCCTGGTTCTACCCGCTGCCCGGAACGCTACGCAGGGCAAAAGCGGTTCTCGTCCTCCGTGCTTGCTTTTTCTCAGAAAGAGCCGTGGTGTGCGTTTTTGCCGGAAAACGCGTTTTTGGCCGAAAACGTGTACGTTTGCACTTCCCCGCCACAGGGAAGCTGCTAGCCGGGAATTCTCTGCCTGGTTCTACCCGCTGCCCGGAACGCTACGCAGGGCAAAAGCCGTTCTCGTCCTCCGTGCTTGTTTTTTCTCAGAAAGAGCCGTGGTGTGCGTTTTTGCCGGAAAACGTGTTTTCGGCCGAAAACGTGTACGTTTGCACTTCCCCGCCACAGGGAAGCTGCTAGCCGGGAATTCTCTGCCTGGTTCTACTCGCTGCCCGGAACGCTACGCAGGGCAAAAGCGATTCTTGTACTCCGTGCTTGCTTTTTCTCAGAAAGAGCCGTGGTGTGCGTTTTCGCCGGAAAACGCGTTTTCGGCCGAAAACGTGTACGTTTGCACTTCCCCGCCACAGGGAAGCTGCTAGCCGGGAATTCTCTGCCTGGTTCTACCCGCTGCCCGGAACGCTACGCAGGGCAAAAGCGGTTCTCGTCCTCCGTGCTTGCTTTTTCTCAGAAAGAGCCGTGGTGTGCGTTTTCGCCGGAAAACGCGTTTTCGGTCAAAAACGTGTACGTTTGCACTTCCCCGCCACAGGGAAGCTGCTAGCATGGAATTCTCTGCCTGGTTCTACCCGCTGCCCGGAACGCTACGCATGGCAAAAGCGATTCTCTTCCTCCGAGCTTACTTTTTCTCAGAAAGAGCCGTGGTGTGCGATTTCGCCGGAAAACGAGTTTTTGGCCGAAAACGTGTACGTTTGCACTTCCCCGCCACAGGGAAGCTGCTAGCGGGAATTCTCTGCCTGGTTCTACCCGCTGCCCGGAACGCTACGCAGGGCAAAAGCGGTTCTCGTCCTCCGTGCTTGCTTTTTCTCAGAAAGAGCCGTGGTGTGCGTTTTCGCCGGAAAACGCGTTTTTGGCCGAAAACGTGTACGTTTGCACTTCCCCGCCACAGGGAAGCTGCTAGCCGGGAATTCTCTGCCTGGTTCTACCCGCTGCCCGGAACGCTACGCAGGGCAAAAGCCGTTCTCGTCCTCCGTGCTTGTTTTTTCTCAGAAAGAGCCGTGGTGTGCGTTTTTGCCGGAAAACGTGTTTTCGGCCGAAAACGTGTACGTTTGCACTTCCCCGCCACAGGGAAGCTGCTAGCCGGGAATTCTCTGCCTGGTTCTACTCGCTGCCCGGAACGCTACGCAGGGCAAAAGCGATTCTTGTACTCCGTGCTTGCTTTTTCTCAGAAAGAGCCGTGGTGTGCGTTTTCGCCGGAAAACGCGTTTTCGGCCGAAAACGTGTACGTTTGCACTTCCCCGCCACAGGGAAGCTGCTAGCCTGGAATTCTCTGCCTGGTTCTACCCGCTGCCCGGAACGCTACGCAGGGCAAAAGCGGTTCTCGTCCTCCGTGCTTGCTTTTTCTCAGAAAGAGCCGTGGTGTGCATTTTCGCCGGAAAACGCGTTTTCGGCCGAAAACGTGTACGTTTGCACTTCCCCGCCACAGGGAAGCTGCTAGCCGGGAATTCTCTGCCTGGTTCTACCCGCTGACCGGAACGCTACGCAGGGCAAAAGCGATTCTTGTCCTCCGTGCTTGCTTTTTCTCAGAAAGAGCCGTGGTGTGCGTTTTCGCCGGAAAACGCGTTTTCGGTCAAAAACGTGTACGTTTGCACTTCCCCGCCACAGGGAAGCTGCTAGCATGGAATTCTCTGCCTGGTTCTACCCGCTGCCCGGAACGCTACGCATGGCAAAAGCGGTTCTCCTCCTCCGTGCTTACTTTTTCTCAGAAAGAGCCGTGGTGTGCGATTTCGCCGGAAAACGAGTTTTTGGCCGAAAACGTGTACGTTTGCACTTCCCCGCCACAGGGAAGCTGCTAGCCGGGAATTCTCTGCCTGGTTCTACCCGCTGCCCGGAACGCTACGCATGGCAAAAGCGATTCTCTTCCTCCGTGCTTACTTTTTCTCAAAAAGAGCCGTGGTGTGCGTTTTCGCCGGAAAACGCGTTTTCGGCCGAAAACGTGTACGTTTGCACTTCCCCGCCACAGGGAAGCTGCTAGCCGGCAATTCTCTGCCTGGTTCTACTCGCTGCCCGAAACGCTACGCAGGGCAAAAGCGATTCTTGTCCTCCGTGCTTGCTTTTTCTCAGAAAGAGCCGTGGTGTGCGTTTTCGCCGGAAAACGCGTTTTCGGCCGAAAACGTGTACGTTTGCACTTCCCCGCCACAGGGAAGCTGCTAGCCGGGAATTCTCTGCCTGGTTCTACCCGCTGCCCGGATGGCTACGCAGGGCAAAAGCGGTTCTCGTCCTCCGTGTTTGCTTTTTCTAAGAAAGAGCCGTGGTGTGCGTTTTCGCCGGAAAACGCATTTTCGGCCGAAAACGTGTACGTTTGCACTTCCCCGCCACAGGGAAGCTGCTAGCCGGGAATTCTCTGCCTGGTTCTACTCGCTGCCCGGAACGCTCCGCAGGGCAAAAGCGGTTCTCGTCCTCCGTGCTTGTTTTTTCTCAGAAAGAGCCGTGGTGTGTGTTTTCGCCGGAAAACGCATTTTCGGCCGAAAACGTGTACGTTTGCACTTCCCCGCCACAGGGAAGCTGCTAGCCGGGAATTCTCTGCCTGGTTCTACTCGCTGCCCGGAACGCTACGCAGGGCAAAAGCGATTCTCGTCCTCCGTGCTTGCTTTTTCTCAGAAAGAGCCCTGGTGTGCGTTTTCGCCGGAAAACGCGTTTTCGGCCGAAAACGTGTACGTTTGCACTTCCCCGCCACAGGGAAGCTGCTAGCCGGGAATTCTCTGCCTGGTTCTACCCGCTGCCCGGAACGCTACGCAGGGCAAAAGCGGTTCTTGTCCTCCGTGCTTGCTTTTTCTCAGAAAGAGCCGTGGTGTGCGTTTTTGCCGGAAAACGTGTTTTCGGCCGAAAACGTGTACGTTTGCACTTCCCCGCCACAGGGAAGCTGCTAGCCGGGAATTCTCTGCCTGGTTCTACCCGCTGCTCGGAACGCTCCGCAGGGCAAAAGCGGTTCTCGTCCTCCGTGCTTGCTTTTTCTCAGAAAGAGCCGTGGTGTGCGTTTTCGCCGGAAAACGCGTTTTCGTCCGAAAACGTGTACGTTTGCACTTCCCCGCCACAGGGAAGCTGCTAGCCGGGAATTCTCTGCCTGGTTCTACCCGCTGCCCGGAACGCTACGCAGGGCAAAAGCGGTTCTCGTCCTCCGTGCTTGCTTTTTCTCAGAAAGAGCCGTGGTGTGCGTTTTTGCCGGAAAACGCGTTTTTGGCCGAAAACGTGTACGTTTGCACTTCCCCGCCACAGGGAAGCTGCTAGCCGGGAATTCTCTGCCTGGTTCTACTCGCTGCCCGGAACGCTACGCAGGGCAAAAGCGATTCTTGTCCTCCGTGCTTGCTTTTTCTCAGAAAGAGCCGTGGTGTGCGTTTTCGCCGGAAAACGCGTTTTCGGCCGAAAACGTGTACGTTTGCACTTCCCCGCCACAGGGAAGCTGCTAGCCGGGAATTCTCTGCCTGGTTCTACCCGCTGCCCGGAACGCTACGAAGGGCAAAAGCAGTTCTCGTCCTCCGTGCTTGTTTTTTCTCAGAAAGAGCCGTGGTGTGCGTTTTTGCCGGAAAACGTGTTTTCGGCCGAAAACGTGTACGTTTGCACTTCCCCGCCACAGGGAAGCTGCTAGCCGGGAATTCTCTGCCTGGTTCTACCCGCTGCCCGGAACGCTACGCAGGGCAAAAGCGGTTCTCGTCCTCCGTGCTTGCTTTTTCTCAGAAAGAGCCGTGGTGTGCGTTTTCGCCGGAAAACGCGTTTTCGGCCGAAAACGTGTACGTTTGCACTTCCCCGCCACAGGGAAGCTGCTAGCCGGGAATTCTCTGCCTGGTTCTACCCGCTGCCCGGAACGCTACGCAGGGCAAAAGCGATTCTCGTCCTCCGTGCTTGCTTTTTCTCAGAAAGAGCCGTGGTGTGCGTTTTCGCTGGAAAACGCGTTTTCGGCCGAAAACGTGTACGTTTGCACTTCCCCGCCACAGGGAAGCTGCTAGCCGGGAATTCTCTGCCTGGTTCTACCCGCTGCCCGGAACGCTACGCAGGGCAAAAGCGATTCTTGTCCTCCGTGCTTGCTTTTTCTCAGAAAGAGCCGTGGTGTGCGTTTTCGCCGGAAAACGCGTTTTCGGCCGAAAACGTGTACGTTTGCACTTCCCCGCCACAGGGAAGCTGCTAGCCGGGAATTCTCTGCCTGGTTCTACCCGCTGCCCGGGACGCTACGCAGGGCAAAAGCGGTTCTCGTCCTCCGTGCTTGCTTTTTCTCAGAAAGAGCCGTGGTGTGCGTTTTCGCAGGAAAACGCGTTTTCGGCCGAAAACGTGTACGTTTGCACTTCCCCGCCACAGGGAAGCTGCTAGCCGGGAATTCTCTGCCTGGTTCTACCCGCTGCCCGGAACGCTACGCAGGGCAAAAGCGGTTCTCTTCCTCCGTGCTTGCTTTTTCTCAGAAAGAGCCGTGGTGTGCGTTTTCGCCGGAAAACGCGTTTTCGGTCGAAAACGTGTACGTTTGCACTTCCCCGCCACAGGGAAGCTGCTAGCCGGGAATTCTCTGCCTGGTTCTACCCGCTGCCCGGAACGCTACGCAGGGCAAAAGCGGTTCTCGTCCTCCGCGCTTGCTTTTTCTCAGAAAGAGCCGTGGTGTGCGTTTTCGCCGGAATACGCGTTTTCGGCCGAAAACGTGTACGTTTGCACTTCCCCGCCACAGGGAAGCTGCTAGCCGGGAATTCTCTGCCTGGTTCTACCCGCTGCCAGGAACGCTACGCAGGGCAAAAGCGGTTCTCGTCCTCCGCGCTTGCTTATTCTCAGAAAGAGCCGTGGTATGCGTTTTCGCCGGAATACGCGTTTTCGGCCGAAAACGTGTACGTTTGCACTTCCCCGCCACAGGGAAGCTGCTAGCCGGGAATTCTCTGCCTGGTTCTACCCGCTGCCCGGAACGCTACGCAGGGCAAAAGCCGTTCTCGTCCTCCGTGCTTGCTTTTTCTCAGAAAGAGCCGTGGCGTGCGTTTTCGCCGGAAAACGCGTTTTCGGCTGAAAACGTGTACGTTTGCAGTTCCCCGCCACAGGGAAGCTGCTAGCCGGGAATTCTCTGCCTGGTTCTACCCGCTGCCCGGAACGCTACGCAGGGCAAAAGCGGTTCTCGTCCTCCGTGCTTGCTTTTTCTCAGAAAGAGCCGTGGTGTGCGTTTTCGCCGGAAAACGCGTTTTCGGCCGAAAACGTGTACGTTTGCACTTCCCCGCCACAGGGAAGCTGCTAGCCGGGAATTCTCTGCCTGGTTCTACTCGCTGCCCGGAACGCTACGCAGGGCAAAAGCGATTCTTGTCCTTCGTGCTTGCTTTTTCTCAGAAAGAGCCCTGATGTGCGTTTTCGCCGGAAAACGCGTTTTCGGCCGAAAACGTGTACGTTTGCACTTCCCCGCCACAGGGAAGCTGCTAGCCGGGAATTCTCTGCCTGGTTCTACCCGCTGCTCGGAACGCTCCGCAGGGCAAAAGCGGTTCTCGTCCTCCGTGCTTGCTTTTTCTCAGAAAGAGCCGTGGTGTGCGTTTTCGCCGGAAAACGCGTTTGCGGCCGAAAACGTGTACGTTTGCACTTCCCCGCCACAGGGAAGCTGCTAGCCGGGAATTCTCTGCCTGGTTCTACCCGCTGCCCGGAACGCTACGCATGGCAAAAGCGATTCTCTTCCTCCGTGCTTACTTTTTCTCATAAAGAGCCGTGGTGTGCGATTTCGCCGGAAAACGCGTTTTCGGCCGAAAACGTGTACGTTTGCACTTCCCCGCCACAGGGAAGCTGCCAGCCGGGAATTCTCTGCCTGGTTCTACCCGCTGCCCGGAACGCTACGCAGGGCAAAAGCGGTTCTCGTCCTCCGCGCTTGCTTATTCTCAGAAAGAGCCGTGGTATGCGTTTTCGCCGGAATACGCGTTTTCGGCCGAAAACGTGTACGTTTGCACTTCCCCGCCACAGGGAAGCTGCTAGCCGGGAATTCTCTGCCTGGTTCTACCCGCTGCCCGGAACGCTACGCAGGGCAAAAGCCGTTCTCGTCCTCCGTGCTTGCTTTTTCTCAGAAAGAGCCGTGGCGTGCGTTTTCGCCGGAAAACGCGTTTTCGGCTGAAAACGTGTACGTTTGCAGTTCCCCGCCACAGGGAAGCTGCTAGCCGGGAATTCTCTGCCTGGTTCTACCCGCTGCCCGGAACGCTACGCAGGGCAAAAGCGGTTCTCGTCCTCCGTGCTTGCTTTTTCTCAGAAAGAGCCGTGGTGTGCGTTTTCGCCGGAAAACGCGTTTTCGGCCGAAAACGTGTACGTTTGCACTTCCCCGCCACAGGGAAGCTGCTAGCCGGGAATTCTCTGCCTGGTTCTACCCGCTGCCCGGAACGCTACGCAGGGCAAAAGCGGTTCTCGTCCTCCGTGCTTGCTTTTTCTCAGAAAGAGCCGTGGTGTGCGATTTCGCCGGAAAACGCGTTTTCGGCCGAAAACGTGTACGTTTGCACTTCCCCGCCACAGGGAAGCTGCTAGCCGGGAATTCTCTGCCTGGTTCTACCCGCTGCCCGGAATGCTACGCAGGGCAAAAGCGGTTCTCGTCCTCCGTGCTTGCTTTTTCTCAGAAAGAGCCGTGGTGTGCGTTTTCGCCGGAAAACGCGTTTTCGTCCGAAAACGTGTACGTTTGCACTTCCCCGCCACAGGGAAGCTGCTAGCCGGGAATTCTCTGCCTGGTTCTACCCGCTGCCCGGAACGCTACGCAGGGCAAAAGCGGTTCTCGTCCTCCGTGCTTGCTTTTTCTCAGAAAGAGCCGTGGTGTGCGTTTTCGCCGGAAAACGCGTTTTCGGCCGAAAACGTGTACGTTTGCACTTCCCCGCCACAGGGAAGCTGCTAGCCGGGAATTCTCTGCCTGGTTCTACTCGCTGCCCGGAACGCTACGCAGGGCAAAAGCGGTTCTCGTCCTCCGTGCTTGCTTTTTCTCAGAAAGAGCCGTGGTGTGCGTTTTCGCCGGAAAACGCGTTTTCGGCCGAAAACGTGTACGTTTGCACTTCCCCGCCACAGGGAAGCTGCTAGCCGGGAATTCTCTGCCTGGTTCTACCCGCTGCCCGGAACGCTACGCAGGCCAAAAGCGGTTCTCGTCCTCCTAGCTTGCTTTTTCTCAGAAAGAGCCGTGGTGTGCGTTTTCGCCGGAAAACGCGTTTTCGGCCGAAAACGTGTACGTTTGCACTTCCCCGCCACAGGGAAGCTGCTAGCCGGGAATTCTCTGCCTGGTTCTACCCGCTGCCCGGAACGCTACGCAGGGCAAAAGCGGTTCTCGTCCTCCGTGCTTGCTTTTTCTCAGAAAGAGCCGTGGTGTGCGTTTTCGCCGGAAAACGCGTTTTCGGCCGAAAACGTGTACGTTTGCACTTCCCCGCCACAGGGAAGCTGCTAGCCGGGAATTCTCTGCCTGGTTCTACCCGCTGCCCGGAACGCTACGCAGGGCAAAAGCGGTTCTCGTCCTCCGTGCTTGCTTTTTCTCAGAAAGAGCCGTGGAGTGCGTTTTCGCCGGAAAACGCGTTTTCGGCCGAAAACGTGTACGTTTGCACTTCCCCGCCACAGGGAAGCTGCTAGCCGGGAATTCTCTGCCTGGTTCTACCCGCTGCCCGGAACGCTACGCAGGGCAAAAGCGGTTCTCGTCCTCCGTGCTTGCTTTTTCTCAGAAAGAGCCGTGGTGTGCGTTTTCGCCGGAAAACGCGTTTTCGGCCGAAAACGTGTACGTTTGCACTTCCCCGCCACAGGGAAGCTGCTAGCCGGGAATTCTCTGCCTGGTTCTACCCGCTGCCCGGAACGCTACGCAGGGCAAAAGCGGTTCTCGTCCTCCGTGCTTGCTTTTTCTCAGAAAGAGCCGTGGTGTGCGTTTTCGCCGGAAAACGCATTTTCGGCCGAAAACGTGTACGTTTGCACTTCCCCGCCACAGGGAAGCTGCTAGCCGGGAATTCTCTGCCTGGTTCTACCCGCTGCCCGGAACGCTACGCAGGGCAAAAGCAGTTCTCGTCCTCCGTGCTTGCTTTTTCTCAGAAAGAGCCGTGGTGTGCGTTTTCGCCAGAAAACGCGTTTTCGGCCGAAAACGTGTACGTTTGCACTTCCCCGCCACAGGGAAGTTGCTAGCCGGGAATTCTCTACCTGGTTCTACCCGCTGCCCGGAACGCTACGCAGGGCAAAAGCCGTTCTCGTCCTCCGTGCTTGCTTTTTCTCAGAAAGAGCCGTGGTGTGCGTTTTCGCCGGAAAACGCGTTTTCGGCCGAAAACGTGTACGTTTGCACTTCCCCGCCACAGGGAAGCTGCTAGCCGGGAATTCTCTGCCTGGTTCTACCCGCTGCCCGGAACGCTACGCAGGGCAAAAGCCGTTCTTGTCCTCCGTGCTTGCTTTTTCTCAGAAAGAGCCGTGGTGTGCGTTTTCGCCGGAAAACGCGTTTTCGGCCGAAAACGTGTACGTTTGCACTTCCCCGCCACAGGGAAGCTGCTAGCCGGGAATTCTCTGCCTGGTTCTACCCGCTGCCCGGGACGCTACGCAGGGCAAAAGCGGTTCTCGTCCTCCGTGCTTGCTTTTTCTCAGAAAGAGCCGTGGTGTGCGTTTTCGCCGGAAAACGCGTTTTCGTCCGAAAACGTGTACGTTTGCACTTCCCCGCCACAGGGAAGCTGCTAGCCGGGAATTCTCTGCCTGGTTCTACCCGCTGCCCGGAACGCTACGCAGGGCAAAAGCGGTTCTCGTCCTCCGTGCTTGCTTTTTCTCAGAAAGAGCCGTGGTGTGCGTTTTCGCCGGAAAACGCGTTTTCGGCCGAAAACGTGTACGTTTGCACTTCCCCGCCACAGGGAAGCTGCTAGCCGGGAATTCTCTGCCTGGTTCTACCCGCTGCCCGGAACGCTACGCAGGGCAAAAGCGGTTCTCGTCCTCCGTGCATGCTTTTTCTCAGAAAGAGCCGTGGTGTGCGTTTTCGCCGGAAAACGTGTTTTCGGCCGAAAACGTGTACGTTTGCACTTCCCCGCCACAGGGAAGCTGCTAGCCGGGAATTCTCTGCCTGGTTCTACCCGCTGCCCGGAACGCTACGCAGGGCAAAAGCCGTTCTCGTCCTCCGTGCTTGCTTTTTCTCAGAAAGAGCCGTGGTGTGCGTTTTCGCCGGAAAACGCGTTTTCGGCCGAAAACGTGTACGTTTGCACTTCCCCGCCACAGGGAAGCTGCTAGCCGGGAATTCTCTGCCTGGTTCTACCCGCTGCCCGGAACGCTACGCAGGGCAAAAGCGGTTCTCGTCCTCCGTGCATGCTTTTTCTCAGAAAGAGCCGTGGTGTGCGTTTTCGCCGGAAAACGTGTTTTCGGCCGAAAACGTGTACGTTTGCACTTCCCCGCCACAGGGAAGCTGCTAGCCGGGAATTCTCTGCCTGGTTCTACCCGCTGCCCGGAACGCTACGCAGGGCAAAAGCGGTTCTCGTCCTCCGTGCTTGCTTTTTCTCAGAAAGAGCCGTGGTGTGCGTTTTCGCAGGAAAACGCGTTTTCGGCCGAAAACGTGTACGTTTGCACTTCCCCGCCACAGGGAAGCTGCTAGCCGGGAATTCTCTGCCTGGTTCTACCCGCTGCCCGGAACGCTACGCAGGGCAAAAGCGGTTCTCGTCCTCCGTGCTTGCTTTTTCTCAGAAAGAGCCGTGGCGTGCGTTTTCACAGGAAAACGCGTTTTCGGCCGAAAACGTGTACGATTGCACTTCCCCGCCACAGGGAAGCTGCTAGCCGGGAATTCTCTGCCTGGTTGTACACGCTGCCCGGAACTCTACGCAGGGCAAAAGCGATTCTTGTCCTCCGTGCATGCTTTTTCTCAGAAAGTGCCGTGGTGTGCGTTTTCGCCAGAAACGCGTTTTCGGCCGAAAACGTGTACGTTTGCACTTCGCCGCCACAGGGAAGCTGCTAGCCGGGAATTCTCTGCCTGGTTCTACCCGCTGCCCGGAACGCTACGCAGGGCAAAAGCGATTCTTGTCCTCCGTTCTTGCTTTTTCTCAGAAAGAGCCGTGGTATGCGTTTTCGCCGGAAAACGCGTTTTCGGCCGAAAACGTGTACGTTTGCACTTCCCCGCCACAGGGAAGCTGCTAGCATGGAATTCTCTGCCTGGTTCTACCCGCTGCCCGGAACGCTACGCAGGGCAAAAGCGATTCTCTTCCTCCGTGCTTACTTTTTCTCAGAAAGAGCCGTGGTGTGCGATTTCGCCGGAAAACGAGTATTCGGCCGAAAACGTGTACGTTTGCACTTCCCCGCCACAGGGAAGCTGCTAGCCGGGAATTCTCTGCCTGGTTCTACCCGCTGCCCGGAACGCTACGCAGGGCAAAAGCGGTTCTCGTCCTCCGTGCTTGCTTTTTCTCAGAAAGAGCCGTGGCGTGCGTTTTCGCCGGAAAACGCGTTTTCGGCCGAAAACGTGTACGTTTGCACTTCCCCGCCACAGGGAAGCTGCTAGCCGGGAATTCTCTGCCTGGTTCTACCCGCTGCCCGGAACGCTACGCAGGGCAAAAGCGGTTCTCGTCCTCCGTGCTTGCTTTTTCTCAGAAAGAGCCGTGGTGTGCGTTTTCGCAGGAAAACGCGTTTTCGGCCGAAAACGTGTACGTTTGCACTTCCCCGCCACAGGGAAGCTGCTAGCCGGGAATTCTCTGCCTGGTTCTACCCGCTGCTCGGAACGCTCCGCAGGGCAAAAGCGGTTCTCGTCCTCCGTGCTTGCTTTTTCTCAGAAAGAGCCGTGGTGTGCGTTTTCGCCGGAAAACGCGTTTTCGGCCGAAAACGTGTACGTTTGCACTTCCCCGCCACAGGGAAGCTGCTAGCCGGGAATTCTCTGCCTGGTTCTACCCGCTGCCCGGAACGCTACGCAGGGCAAAAGCGGTTCTCGTCCTCCGTGCTTGCTTTTTCTCAGAAAGAGCCGTGGTGTGCGTTTTCGCCGGAAAACGCGTTTTCGGCCGAAAACGTGTACGTTTGCACTTCCCCGCCACAGGGAAGCTGCTAGCCGGGAATTCTCTGCCTGGTTCTACCCGCTGCCCGGAACGCTACGCAGGGCAAAAGCGGTTCTCGTCCTCCGTGCTTGCTTTATCTCAGAAAGAGCCGTGGTGTGCGTTTTCGCCGGAAAACGCGTTTTCGGCCGAAAACGTGTACGTTTGCACTTCCCCGCCACAGGGAAGCTGCTAGCCGGGAATTCTCTGCCTGGTTCTACCCGCTGCCCGGAACGCTACGCAGGGCAAAAGCAGTTCTCGTCCTCCGTGCTTGCTTTTTCTCAGAAAGAGCCGTGGTGTGCGTTTTCGCCAGAAAACGCGTTTTCGGCCGAAAACGTGTACGTTTGCACTTCCCCGCCACAGGGAAGTTGCTAGCCGGGAATTCTCTACCTGGTTCTACCCGCTGCCCGGAACGCTACGCAGGGCAAAAGCCGTTCTCGTCCTCCGTGCTTGCTTTTTCTCAGAAAGAGCCGTGGTGTGCGTTTTCGCCGGAAAACGCGTTTTCGGCCGAAAACGTGTACGTTTGCACTTCCCCGCCACAGGGAAGCTGCTAGCCGGGAATTCTCTGCCTGGTTCTACCCGCTGCCCGGAACGCTACGCAGGGCAAAAGCCGTTCTTGTCCTCCGTGCTTGCTTTTTCTCAGAAAGAGCCGTGGTGTGCGTTTTCGCCGGAAAACGCGTTTTCGGCCGAAAACGTGTACGTTTGCACTTCCCCGCCACAGGGAAGCTGCTAGCCGGGAATTCTCTGCCTGGTTCTACCCGCTGCCCGGGACGCTACGCAGGGCAAAAGCGGTTCTCGTCCTCCGTGCTTGCTTTTTCTCAGAAAGAGCCGTGGTGTGCGTTTTCGCCGGAAAACGCGTTTTCGTCCGAAAACGTGTACGTTTGCACTTCCCCGCCACAGGGAAGCTGCTAGCCGGGAATTCTCTGCCTGGTTCTACCCGCTGCCCGGAACGCTACGCAGGGCAAAAGCGGTTCTCGTCCTCCGTGCTTGCTTTTTCTCAGAAAGAGCCGTGGTGTGCGTTTTCGCCGGAAAACGCGTTTTCGGCCGAAAACGTGTACGTTTGCACTTCCCCGCCACAGGGAAGCTGCTAGCCGGGAATTCTCTGCCTGGTTCTACCCGCTGCCCGGAACGCTACGCAGGGCAAAAGCGGTTCTCGTCCTCCGTGCATGCTTTTTCTCAGAAAGAGCCGTGGTGTGCGTTTTCGCCGGAAAACGTGTTTTCGGCCGAAAACGTGTACGTTTGCACTTCCCCGCCACAGGGAAGCTGCTAGCCGGGAATTCTCTGCCTGGTTCTACCCGCTGCCCGGAACGCTACGCAGGGCAAAAGCCGTTCTCGTCCTCCGTGCTTGCTTTTTCTCAGAAAGAGCCGTGGTGTGCGTTTTCGCCGGAAAACGCGTTTTCGGCCGAAAACGTGTACGTTTGCACTTCCCCGCCACAGGGAAGCTGCTAGCCGGGAATTCTCTGCCTGGTTCTACCCGCTGCCCGGAACGCTACGCAGGGCAAAAGCGGTTCTCGTCCTCCGTGCATGCTTTTTCTCAGAAAGAGCCGTGGTGTGCGTTTTCGCCGGAAAACGTGTTTTCGGCCGAAAACGTGTACGTTTGCACTTCCCCGCCACAGGGAAGCTGCTAGCCGGGAATTCTCTGCCTGGTTCTACCCGCTGCCCGGAACGCTACGCAGGGCAAAAGCGGTTCTCGTCCTCCGTGCTTGCTTTTTCTCAGAAAGAGCCGTGGTGTGTGTTTTCGCAGGAAAACGCGTTTGCGGCCGAAAACGTGTATGTTTGCACTTCCCCGCCACAGGGAAGCTGCTAGCCGGTAATTCTCTGCCTGGTTCTACCCGCTGCCGGGGACGCTACGCAGGGCAAAAGCGGTTCTCGTCCTCCGTGCTTGCTTTTTCTCAGAAAGAGCCGTGGTGTGCGTTTTCGCAGGAAAACGCGTTTTCGGCCGAAAACGTGTACGTTTGCACTTCCCCGCCACAGGGAAGCTGCTAGCCGGGAATTCTCTGCCTGGTTCTACCCGCTGCCCGGAACGCTACGCAGGGCAAAAGCGGTTCTCGTCCTCCGTTCTTGCTTTTTCTCAGAAAGAGCCGTGGCGTGCGTTTTCACAGGAAAACGCGTTTTCGGCCGAAAACGTGTACGATTGCACTTCCCCGCCACAGGGAAGCTGCTAGCCGGGAATTCTCTGCCTGGTTGTACACGCTGCCCGGAACTCTACGCAGGGCAAAAGCGATTCTTGTCCTCCGTGCATGCTTTTTCTCAGAAAGTGCCGTGGTGTGCGTTTTCGCCAGAAACGCGTTTTCGGCCGAAAACGTGTACGTTTGCACTTCGCCGCCACAGGGAAGCTGCTAGCCGGGAATTCTCTGCCTGGTTCTACCCGCTGCCCGGAACGCTACGCAGGGCAAAAGCGATTCTTGTCCTCCGTTCTTGCTTTTTCTCAGAAAGAGCCGTGGTATGCGTTTTCGCCGGAAAACGCGTTTTCGGCCGAAAACGTGTACGTTTGCACTTCCCCGCCACAGGGAAGCTGCTAGCATGGAATTCTCTGCCTGGTTCTACCCGCTGCCCGGAACGCTACGCAGGGCAAAAGCGATTCTCTTCCTCCGTGCTTACTTTTTCTCAGAAAGAGCCGTGGTGTGCGATTTCGCCGGAAAACGAGTATTCGGCCGAAAACGTGTACGTTTGCACTTCCCCGCCACAGGGAAGCTGCTAGCCGGGAATTCTCTGCCTGGTTCTACCCGCTGCCCGGAACGCTACGCAGGGCAAAAGCGGTTCTCGTCCTCCGTGCTTGCTTTTTCTCAGAAAGAGCCGTGGCGTGCGTTTTCGCCGGAAAACGCGTTTTCGGCCGAAAACGTGTACGTTTGCACTTCCCCGCCACAGGGAAGCTGCTAGCCGGGAATTCTCTGCCTGGTTCTACCCGCTGCCCGGAACGCTACGCAGGGCAAAAGCGGTTCTCGTCCTCCGTGCTTGCTTTTTCTCAGAAAGAGCCGTGGTGTGCGTTTTCGCAGGAAAACGCGTTTTCGGCCGAAAACGTGTACGTTTGCACTTCCCCGCCACAGGGAAGCTGCTAGCCGGGAATTCTCTGCCTGGTTCTACCCGCTGCTCGGAACGCTCCGCAGGGCAAAAGCGGTTCTCGTCCTCCGTGCTTGCTTTTTCTCAGAAAGAGCCGTGGTGTGCGTTTTCGCCGGAAAACGCGTTTTCGGCCGAAAACGTGTACGTTTGCACTTCCCTGCCACAGGGAAGCTGCTAGCCGGGAATTCTCTGCCTGGTTCTACCCGCTGCCCGGAACGCTACACAGGGCAAAAGCGGTTCTCGTCCTCCGCGCTTGCATTTTCTCAGAAAGAGCCGTGGTGTGCGTTTTCGCCGGAAAACGTGTTTTCGGCCGAAAACGTGTACGTTTGCACTTCCCCGCCACAGGGAAGCTGCTAGCCGGGAATTCTCTGCCTGGTTGTACACGCTGCCCGGAACGCTACGCAGGGCAAAAGCGATTCTTGTCCTCCGTGCATGCTTTTTCTCAGAAAGTGCCGTGGTGTGCGTTTTCGCCAGAAACGCGTTTTCGGCCGAAAACGTGTACGTTTGCACTTCGCCGCCACAGGGAAGCTGCTAGCCGGGAATTCTCTGCCTGGTTCTACCCGCTGCCCGGAACGCTACGCAGGGCAAAAGCGATTCTTGTCCTCCGTTCTTGCTTTTTCTCAGAAAGAGCCGTGGTATGCGTTTTCACCGGAAAACGCGTTTTCGGCCGAAAACGTGTACGTTTGCACTTCCCCGCCACAGGGAAGCTGCTAGCCGGGAATTCTCTGCCTGGTTTTACCCGCTGCCCGGAACGCTACGCAGGGCAAAAGCGGTTCTCGTCCTCCGTGCTTGCTTTTTCTCAGAAAGAGCCGTGGCGTGCGTTTTCGCCGGAAAACGCGTTTTCGGCCGAAAACGTGTACGTTTGCACTTCCCCGCCACAGGGAAGCTGCTAGCCGGGAATTCTCTGCCTGGTTCTACCCGGTGCCCGGAACGCTGCGCAGGGCAAAAGCGGTTCTCGTCCTCCGTGCTTGCTTTTTCTCAGAAAGAGCCGTGGTGTGCGTTTTCGCCGGAAAACGCGTTTTCGGCCGAAAACGTGTACGTTTGCACTTCCCCGCCACAGGGAAGCTGCTAGCCGGGAATTCTCTGCCTGGTTCTACCCGCTGCACGGAACGCTACGCAGGGCAAAAGCGGTTCTCGTCCTCCGTGCTTGCTTTTTCTCAGAAAGAGCCGTGGTGTGCGATTTCGCCGGAAAACGCGTTTTCGGCCGAAAACGTGTACGTTTGCACTTCCCCGCCACAGGGAAGCTGCTAGCCGGGAATTCTCTGCCTGGTTCTACCCGCTGCCCGGAACGCTACGCAGGGCAAAAGCGGTTCTCGTCCTCCGTGCTTGCTTTTTCTCAGAAAGAGCCGTGGTGTGCGTTTTCGCCGGAAAACGCGTTTTCGGACGAAAACGTGTACGTTTGCACTTCCCCGCCACAGGGAAGCTGCTAGCCGGGAATTCTCTGCCTGGTTCTACCCGCTGCCCGGAACGCTACGCAGGGCAAAAGCGGTTCTCGTCCTCCGTGCTTGCTTATTCTCAGAAAGAGCCGTGGTGTGCGTTTTCGCCGGAAAACGCGTTTTCGGCCGAAAACGTGTACGTTTGCACTTCCCCGCCACAGGTAAGCTGCTAGCCGGGAATTCTCTGCTTGGTTCTACCCGCTGCCCGGAACGCTACGCAGGGCAAAAGCGATTCTTGTCCTCCGTGCATGCTTTTTCTCAGAAAGTGCCGTGGTGTGCGTTTTCGCCAGAAACGCGTTTTCGGCCGAAAACGTGTACGTTTGCACTTCGCCGCCACAGGGAAGCTGCTAGCCGGGAATTCTCTGCCTGGTTCTACCCGGTGCCCGGAACGCTGCGCAGGGCAAAAGCGGTTCTCGTCCTCCGTGCTTGCTTTTTCTCAGAAAGAGCCGTGGTGTGCGATTTCGCCGGAAAACGCGTTTTCGGCCGAAAACGTGTACGTTTGCACTTCCCCGCCACAGGGAAGCTGCTAGCCGGGAATTCTCTGCCTGGTTCTACCCGCTGCCCGGAACGCTACGCAGGGCAAAAGCGGTTCTCGTCCTCCGTGCTTGCTTTTTCTCAGAAAGAGCCGTGGCGTGCGTTTTCGCCGGAAAACGCGTTTTCGGCCGAAAACGTGTACGTTTGCACTTCCCCGCCACAGGGAAGCTGCTAGCCGGGAATTCTCTGCCTGGTTCTACCCGGTGCCCGGAACGCTGCGCAGGGCAAAAGCGGTTCTCGTCCTCCGTGCTTGCTTTTTCTCAGAAAGAGCCGTGGTGTGCGATTTCGCCGGAAAACGCGTTTTCGGCCGAAAACGTGTACGTTTGCACTTCCCCGCCACAGGGAAGCTGCTAGCCGGGAATTCTCTGCCTGGTTCTACCCGCTGCACGGAACGCTGCGCAGGGCAAAAGCGGTTCTCGTCCTCCGTGCTTGCTTTTTCTCAGAAAGAGCCGTGGTGTGCGATTTCGCCGGAAAACGCGTTTTCGGCCGAAAACGTGTACGTTTGCACTTCCCCGCCACAGGGAAGCTGCTAGCCGGGAATTCTCTGCCTGGTTCTACCCGCTGCCCGGAACGCTACGCAGGGCAAAAGCGGTTCTCGTCCTCCGTGCTTGCTTTTTCTCAGAAAGAGCCGTGGTGTGCGTTTTCGCCGGAAAACGCGTTTTCGGACGAAAACGTGTACGTTTGCACTTCCCCGCCACAGGGAAGCTGCTAGCCGGGAATTCTCTGCCTGGTTCTACCCGCTGCCCGGAACGCTACGCAGGGCAAAAGCGGTTCTCGTCCTCCGTGCTTGCTTTTTCTCAGAAAGAGCCGTGGTGTGCGTTTTCGCCGGAAAACGCGTTTTCGGCCGAAAACGTGTACGTTTGCACTTCCCCGCCACAGGTAAGCTGCTAGCCGGGAATTCTCTGCTTGGTTCTACCCGCTGCCCGGAACGCTACGCAGGGCAAAAGCAGTTCTCGTCCTCCGTGCTTGCTTTTTCTCAGAAAGAGCCGTGGTGTGCTTTTTCGCCGGAAAACGCGTTTTCGGACGAAAACGTGTACGTTTGCACTTCCCCGCCACAGGGAAGCTGCTAGCCGGGAATTCTCTGCCTGGTTCTACCCGCTGCCCGGGACGCTACGCAGGGCAAAAGCGGTTCTCGTCCTCCGTGCTTGCTTTTTCTCAGAAAGAGCCGTGGTGTGCGTTTTCGCCGGAAAACGCGTTTTCGGCCGAAAACGTGTACGTTTGCACTTCCCCGCCACAGGGAAGCTGCTAGCCGGGAATTCTCTGCCTGGTTCTACCCGCTGCCCGGAACGCTACGCAGGGCAAAAGCCGTTCTCGTCCTCCGTGCTTGCTTTTTCTCAGAAAGAGCCGTGGTGTGCGTTTTCGCCGGAAAACGCGTTTTCGGCCGAAAACGTGTACGTTTGCACTTCCCCGCCACAGGGAAGCTGCTAGCCGGGAATTCTCTGCCTGGTTCTACCCGCTGCCCGGAACGCTACGCAGGGCAAAAGCGGTTCTCGTCCTCCGTGCTTGCTTTTTCTCAGAAAGAGCCGTGGAGTGCGTTTTCGCCGGAAAACGCGTTTGCGGCCGAAAACGTGTACGTTTGCACTTCCCCGCCACAGGGAAGCTGCTAGCCGGGAATTCTCTGCCTGGTTCTACCCGCTGCCCGGAACGCTACGCAGGGCAAAAGCGGTTCTCGTCCTCCGTGCTTGCTTTTTCTCAGAAAGAGCCGTGGTGTGCGTTTTCGCAGGAAAACGAGTTTTCGGCCGAAAACGTGTACGTTTGCACTTCCCCGCCACAGGGAAGCTGCTAGCCGGGAATTCTCTGCCTGGTTCTACCCGCTGCCCGGAACGCTACGCAGGGCAAAAGCGGTTCTCGTCCTCCGTGCTTGCTTTTTCTCAGAAAGAGCCGTGGTGTGCGTTTTCGCCGGAAAACGCGTTTTCGGCCGAAAACGTGTACGTTTGCACTTCCCCGCCACAGGGAAGCTGCTAGCCGGGAATTCTATGCCTGCTTCTACCCGCTGCCCGGAACGCTACGCAGGGCAAAAGCGGTTCTCGTCCTCCGTGCTTGCTTTTTCTCAGAAAGAGCTGTGGTGTGCGTTTTCGCCGGAAAACGCGTTTTCGGCCGAAAACGTGTACGTTTGCACTTCCCCGCCACAGGGAAGCTGCTAGCCGGGAATTCTCTGCCTGGTTCTACCCGCTGCCCGGAACGCTACGCATGGCAAAAGCGATTCCTTCCTCCGTGCTTACTTTTTCTCAAAAAGAGCCGTGGTGTGCGTTTTCGCCGGAAAACGCGTTTTAGGCCGAAAACGTGTACGTTTGCACTTCCCCGCCACAGGGAAGCTGCTAGCCGGGAATTCTCTGCCTGGTTCTACCCGCTGCACGGAACGCTACGCAGGGCAAAAGCGGTTCTCGTCCTCCGTGCTTGCTTTTTCTCAGAAAGAGCCGTGGTGTGCGTTTTCGCCGGAAAACGCGTTTTCGGCCGAAAACGTGTACGTTTGCACTTCCCCGCCACAGGGAAGCTGCTAGCCGGGAATTCTCTGCCTGGTTCTACCCGCTGCCCGGAACGCTACGCAGGGCAAAAGCCGTTCTCGTCCTCCGTGCTTGCTTTTTCTCAGAAAGAGCCGTGGTGTGCGTTTTCGCTGGAAAACGCGTTTTC
Source organism: Athene noctua (assembly GCF_965140245.1). NCBI lineage: Eukaryota > Metazoa > Chordata > Aves > Strigiformes > Strigidae > Athene > Athene noctua. Next base: position 27,177 of record NW_027437919.1, on the reverse strand, counting down.
GGACGAAAACGTGTACGTTTGCACTTCCCCGCCACAGGGAAGCTGCTAGCCGGGAATTCTCTGCCTGGTTCTACCCGCTGCCCGGAACGCTACGCAGGGCAAAAGCCGTTCTCGTCCTCCGTGCTTGCTTTTTCTCAGAAAGAGCCGTGGTGTGCGTTTTCGCCGGAAAACGCGTTTTCGGCCGAAAACGTGTACGTTTGCACTTCCCCGCCACAGGGAAGCTGCTAGCCGGGAATTCTCTGCCTGGTTCTACCCGCTGCCCGGAACGCTACGCAGGGCAAAAGCGGTTCTCGTCCTCCGTGCTTGCTTTTTCTCAGAAAGAGCCGTGGTGTGCGTTTTCGCCGGAAAACGCGTTTTCGGCCGAAAACGTGTACGTTTGCACTTCCCCGCCACAGGGAAGCTGCTAGCCGGGAATTCTCTGCCTGGTTCTACCCGCTGCCCGGAACGCTACGCAGGGCAAAAGCGATTCTCTTCCTCCGTGCTTACTTTTTCTCAGAAAGAGCCGTGGTGTGCGATTTCGCCGGAAAACGCGTTTTCGGCCGAAAACGTGTACGTTTGCACTTCCCCGCCACAGGGAAGCTGCTAGCCGGGAATTCTCTGCCTGGTTCTACCCGCTGCCCGGGACGCTACGCAGGGCAAAAGCCGTTCTCGTCCTCCGTGCTTGCTTTTTCTCAGAAAGAGCCGTGGTGTGCGTTTTCGCCGGAAAACGCGTTTTCGGCCGAAAACGTGTACGTTTGCACTTCCCCGCCACAGGGAAGCTGCTAGCCGGGAATTCTCTGCCTGGTTCTACCCGCTGCCCGGAACGCTACGCAGGGCAAAAGCGGTTCTCGTCCTCCGTGCTTGCTTTTTCTCAGAAAGAGCCGTGGTGTGCGTTTTCGCCGGAAAACGCGTTTTCGGCCGAAAACGCGTACGTTTGCACTTCCCCGCCACAGGGAAGCTGCTAGCCGGGAATTCTCTGCCTGGTTCTACCCGCTGCCCGGAACGCTACGCAGGGCAAAAGCGGTTCTCGTCCTCCGTGCTTGCTTTTTCTCAGAAAGAGCCGTGGTGTGCGTTTTCGCCGGAAAACGCGTTTTCGGACGAAAACGTGTACGTTTGCACTTCCCCGCCACAGGGAAGCTGCTAGCCGGGAATTCTCTGCCTGGTTCTACCCGCTGCCCGGAACGCTACGCAGGGCAAAAGCCGTTCTCGTCCTCCGTGCTTGCTTTTTCTCAGAAAGAGCCGTGGGTGCGTTTTCGCCAGAAAACGCGTTTTCGGCCGAAAACGTGTACGTTTGCACTTCCCCGCCACAGGGAAGCTGCTAGCCGGGAATTCTCTGCCTGGTTCTACCCGCTGCCCGGAACGCTACGCAGGGCAAAAGCGGTTCTCGTCCTCCGTGCTTGCTTTTTCTCAGAAAGAGCCGTGGTGTGCGTTTTCGCCGGAAAACGCGTTTTCGGCCGAAAACGTGTACGTTTGCACTTCCCCGCCACAGGGAAGCTGCTAGCCGGGAATTCTCTGCCTGGTTCTACCCGCTGCCCGGGACGCTACGCAGGGCAAAAGCGGTTCTCGTCCTCCGTGCTTGCTTTTTCTCAGAAAGAGCCGTGGTGTGCGTTTTCGCCGGAAAACGCGTTTTCGGCCGAAAACGTGTACGTTTGCACTTCCCCGCCACAGGGAAGCTGCTAGCCGGGAATTCTCTGCCTGGTTCTACCCGCTGCCCGGAACGCTACGCAGGGCAAAAGTCGTTCTCGTCCTCCGTCCTTGCTTTTTCTCAGAAAGAGCCGTGGTGTGCGTTTTCGCCGGAAAACGCGTTTTCGGCCGAAAACGTGTACGTTTGCACTTCCCCGCCACAGGGAAGCTGCTAGCCGGGAATTCTCTGCCTGGTTCTACCCGCTGCCCGGAACGCTACGCAGGGCAAAAGCGGTTCTCGTCCTCCGTGCTTGCTTTTTCTCAGAAAGAGCCGTGGAGTGCGTTTTCGCCGGAAAACGCGTTTGCGGCCGAAAACGTGTACGTTTGCACTTCCCCGCCACAGGGAAGCTGCTAGCCGGGAATTCTCTGCCTGGTTCTACCCGCTGCCCGGGACGCTACGCAGGGCAAAAGCGGTTCTCGTCCTCCGTGCTTGCTTTTTCTCAGAAAGAGCCGTGGTGTGCGTTTTCGCCGGAAAACGCGTTTTCGGCCGAAAACGTGTACGTTTGCACTTCCCTGCCACAGGGAAGCTGCTAGCCGGGAATTCTCTGCCTGGTTCTACCCGCTGCCCGGAACGCTACGCAGGGCAAAAGCGGTTCTCGTCCTCCGTGCTTGCTTTATCTCAGAAAGAGCCGTGGTGTGCGTTTTCGCCGGAAAACGCGTTTTCGGCCGAAAACGTGTACGTTTGCACTTCCCCGCCACAGGGAAGCTGCTAGCCGGGAATTCTCTTCCTGGTTCTACCCGCTGCCCGGAACGCTACGCATGGCAAAAGCGATTCCTTCCTCCGTGCTTACTTTTTCTCAAAAAGAGCCGTGGTGTGCGTTTTCGCCGGAAAACGCGTTTTCGGCCGAAAACGTGTACGTTTGCACTTCCCCGCCACAGGGAAGCTGCTAGCCGGGAATTCTCTGCCTGGTTCTACCCGCTGCCCGGAACGCTACGCAGGGCAAAAGCGATTCTCTTCCTCCGTGCTTACTTTTTCTCAGAAAGAGCAGTGGTGTGCGATTTCGCCGGAAAACGCGTTTTCGGCCGAAAACGTGTACGTTTGCACTTCCCCGCCACAGGGAAGCTGCTAGCCGGGAATTCTCTGCCTGGTTCTACCCGCTGCCCGGAACGCTACGCAGGGCAAAAGCGGTTCTCGTCCTCCGTGCTTGCTTTTTCTCAGAAAGAGCCGTGGTGTGCGTTTTCGCCGGAAAACGCGTTTTCGGCCGAAAACGTGTACGTTTGCACTTCCCCGCCACAGGGAAGCTGCTAGCCGGGAATTCTCTGCCTGGTTCTACCCGCTGCCCGGAACGCTACGCAGGGCAAAAGCGGTTCTCGTCCTCCGTGCTTGCTTTTTCTCAGAAAGAGCCGTGGTGTGCGTTTTCGCCGGAAAACGCGTTTTCGGCCGAAAACGTGTACGTTTGCACTTCCCCGCCACAGGGAAGCTGCTAGCCGGGAATTCTCTGCCTGGTTCTACCCGCTGCCCGGAACGCTACGCAGGGCAAAAGCCGTTCTCGTCCTCCGTGCTTGCTTTTACTCAGAAAGAGCTGTGGTGTGCGTTTTCGCCGGAAAACACGTTTTCGGCCGAAAACGTGTACGTTTGCACTTCCCCGCCACAGGGAAGCTGCTAGCCGGGAATTCTCTGCCTGGTTCTACCCGCTGCCCGGAACGCTACGCAGGGCAAAAGCGGTTCTCGTCCTCCGTGCTTGCTTTTTCTCAGAAAGAGCCGTGGCGTGCGTTTTCGCCGGAAAACGCGTTTTCGGCCGAAAACGTGTACGTTTGCACTTCCCCGCCACAGGGAAGCTGCTAGCCGGGAATTCTCTGCCTGGTTCTACCCGCTGCCCGGAACGCTACGCAGGGCAAAAGCGGTTCTCGTCCTCCGTGCTTGCTTTTTCTCAGAAAGAGTCGTGGTGTGCGTTTTCGCCGGAAAACGCGTTTTCGGCAGAAAACGTGTACGTTTGCACTTCCCCGCCACAGGGAAGCTGCTAGCCGGGAATTCTCTGCCTGGTTCTACCCGCTGCCCGGAACGCTACGCAGGGCAAAAGCGGTTCTCGTCCTCCGTGCTTGCTTTTTCTCAGAAAGAGCCGTGGCGTGCGTTTTCGCAGGAAAACGCGTTTTCGGCCGAAAACGTGTACGTTTGCACTTCCCCGCCACAGGGAAGCTGCTAGCCGGGAATTCTCTGCCTGGTTCTACCCGCTGCCCGGAACGCTACGCAGGGCAAAAGCGGTTCTCGTCCTCCGTGCTTGCTTTTTCTCAGAAAGAGCCGTGGTGTGCGTTTTCGCCGGAAAACGCGTTTTCGGCCGAAAACGTGTACGTTTGCACTTCCCCGCCACAGGGAAGGTGCTAGCCGGGAATTCTCTGCCTGGTTCTACCCGCTGCCCGGAACGCTACGCAGGGCAAAAGCGGTTCTCGTCCTCCGTGCTTGCTTTTTCTCAGAAAGAGCCGTGGCGTGCGTTTTCGCCGGAAAACGCGTTTTCGGCCGAAAACGTGTACGTTTGCACTTCCCCGCCACAGGGAAGCTGCTAGCCGGGAATTCTCTGCCTGGTTCTACCCGCTGCCCGGAACGCTACGCAGGGCAAAAGCGGTTCTCGTCCTCCGTGCTTGCTTTTTCTCAGAAAGAGCCGTGGTGTGCGTTTTCGCAGGAAAACGAGTTTTCGGCCGAAAACGTGTACGTTTGCACTTCCCCGCCACAGGGAAGCTGCTAGCCGGGAATTCTCTGCCTGGTTCTACCCGCTGCCCGGAACGCTACGCAGGGCAAAAGCGGTTCTCGTCCTCCGTGCTTGCTTTTTCTCAGAAAGAGCCGTGGTGTGCGTTTTCGCCGGAAAACGCGTTTTCGGCCGAAAACGTGTACGTTTGCACTTCCCCGCCACAGGGAAGCTGCTAGCCGGGAATTCTATGCCTGCTTCTACCCGCTGCCCGGAACGCTACGCAGGGCAAAAGCGGTTCTCGTCCTCCGTGCTTGCTTTTTCTCAGAAAGAGCTGTGGTGTGCGTTTTCGCCGGAAAACGCGTTTTCGGCCGAAAACGTGTACGTTTGCACTTCCCCGCCACAGGGAAGCTGCTAGCCGGGAATTCTCTGCCTGGTTCTACCCGCTGCCCGGAACGCTACGCATGGCAAAAGCGATTCCTTCCTCCGTGCTTACTTTTTCTCAAAAAGAGCCGTGGTGTGCGTTTTCGCCGGAAAACGCGTTTTAGGCCGAAAACGTGTACGTTTGCACTTCCCCGCCACAGGGAAGCTGCTAGCCGGGAATTCTCTGCCTGGTTCTACCCGCTGCCCGGAACGCTACGCAGGGCAAAAGCGGTTCTCGTCCTCCGTGCTTGCTTTTTCTCAGAAAGAGCCGTGGTGTGCGTTTTCGCCGGAAAACGCGTTTTCGGCCGAAAACGTGTACGTTTGCACTTCCCCGCCACAGGGAAGCTGCTAGCCGGGAATTCTCTGCCTGGTTCTACCCGCTGCCCGGAACGCTACGCAGGGCAAAAGCCGTTCTCGTCCTCCGTGCTTGCTTTTTCTCAGAAAGAGCCGTGGTGTGCGTTTTCGCCGGAAAACGCGTTTTCGGCCGAAAACGTGTACGTTTGCACTTCCCCGCCACAGGGAAGCTGCTAGCCGGGAATTCTCTGCCTGGTTCTACCCGCTGCCCGGGACGCTACGCAGGGCAAAAGCCGTTCTCGTCCTCCGTGCTTGCTTTTTCTCAGAAAGAGCCGTGGTGTGCGTTTTCGCCGGAAAACGCGTTTTCGGCCGAAAACGTGTACGTTTGCACTTCCCCGCCACAGGGAAGCTGCTAGCCGGGAATTCTCTGCCTGGTTCTACCCGCTGCCCGGAACGCTACGCATGGCAAAAGCGATTCCTTCCTCCGTGCTTACTTTTTCTCAAAAAGAGCCGTGGTGTGCGTTTTCGCCGGAAAACGCGTTTTCGGCCGAAAACGTGTACGTTTGCACTTCCCCGCCACAGGGAAGCTGCTAGCCGGGAATTCTCTGCCTGGTTCTACCCGCTGCCCGGAACGCTACGCATGGCAAAAGCGATTCTCTTCCTCCGTGCTTACTTTTTCTCAGAAAGAGCCGTGGTGTGCGATTTCGCCGGAAAACGCGTTTTCGGCCGAAAACGTGTACGTTTGCACTTCCCCGCCACAGGGAAGCTGCTAGCCGGGAATTCTCTGCCTGGTTCTACCCGCTGCCCGGGACGCTACGCAGGGCAAAAGCCGTTCTCGTCCTCCGTGCTTGCTTTTTCTCAGAAAGAGCCGTGGTGTGCGTTTTCGCCGGAAAACGCGTTTTCGGCCGAAAACGTGTACGTTTGCACTTCCCCGCCACAGGGAAGCTGCTAGCCGGGAATTCTCTGCCTGGTTCTACCCGCTGCCCGGAACGCTACGCATGGCAAAAGCGATTCCTTCCTCCGTGCTTACTTTTTCTCAAAAAGAGCCGTGGTGTGCGTTTTCGCCGGAAAACGCGTTTTCGGCCGAAAACGTGTACGTTTGCACTTCCCCGCCACAGGGAAGCTGCTAGCCGGGAATTCTCTGCCTGGTTCTACCCGCTGCCCGGAACGCTACGCAGGGCAAAAGCGATTCTCTTCCTCCGTGCTTACTTTTTCTCAGAAAGAGCAGTGGTGTGCGATTTCGCCGGAAAACGCGTTTTCGGCCGAAAACGTGTACGTTTGCACTTCCCCGCCACAGGGAAGCTGCTAGCCGGGAATTCTCTGCCTGGTTCTACCCGCTGCCCGGAACGCTACGCAGGGCAAAAGCGGTTCTCGTCCTCCGTGCTTGCTTTTTCTCAGAAAGAGCCGTGGTGTGCGTTTTCGCCGGAAAACGCGTTTTCGGCCGAAAACGTGTACGTTTGCACTTCCCCGCCACAGGGAAGCTGCTAGCCGGGAATTCTCTGCCTGGTTCTACCCGCTGCCCGGAACGCTACGCAGGGCAAAAGCGGTTCTCGTCCTCCGTGCTTGCTTTTTCTCAGAAAGAGCCGTGGTGTGCGTTTTCGCCGGAAAACGCGTTTTCGGCCGAAAACGTGTACGTTTGCACTTCCCCGCCACAGGGAAGCTGCTAGCCGGGAATTCTCTGCCTGGTTCTACCCGCTGCCCGGAACGCTACGCAGGGCAAAAGCCGTTCTCGTCCTCCGTGCTTGCTTTTACTCAGAAAGAGCTGTGGTGTGCGTTTTCGCCGGAAAACACGTTTTCGGCCGAAAACGTGTACGTTTGCACTTCCCCGCCACAGGGAAGCTGCTAGCCGGGAATTCTCTGCCTGGTTCTACCCGCTGCCCGGAACGCTACGCAGGGCAAAAGCGGTTCTCGTCCTCCGTGCTTGCTTTTTCTCAGAAAGAGCCGTGGCGTGCGTTTTCGCCGGAAAACGCGTTTTCGGCCGAAAACGTGTACGTTTGCACTTCCCCGCCACAGGGAAGCTGCTAGCCGGGAATTCTCTGCCTGGTTCTACCCGCTGCCCGGAACGCTACGCAGGGCAAAAGCGGTTCTCGTCCTCCGTGCTTGCTTTTTCTCAGAAAGAGTCGTGGTGTGCGTTTTCGCCGGAAAACGCGTTTTCGGCAGAAAACGTGTACGTTTGCACTTCCCCGCCACAGGGAAGCTGCTAGCCGGGAATTCTCTGCCTGGTTCTACCCGCTGCCCGGAACGCTACGCAGGGCAAAAGCGGTTCTCGTCCTCCGTGCTTGCTTTTTCTCAGAAAGAGCCGTGGCGTGCGTTTTCGCAGGAAAACGCGTTTTCGGCCGAAAACGTGTACGTTTGCACTTCCCCGCCACAGGGAAGCTGCTAGCCGGGAATTCTCTGCCTGGTTCTACCCGCTGCCCGGAACGCTACGCAGGGCAAAAGCGGTTCTCGTCCTCCGTGCTTGCTTTTTCTCAGAAAGAGCCGTGGTGTGCGTTTTCGCCGGAAAACGCGTTTTCGGCCGAAAACGTGTACGTTTGCACTTCCCCGCCACAGGGAAGGTGCTAGCCGGGAATTCTCTGCCTGGTTCTACCCGCTGCCCGGAACGCTACGCAGGGCAAAAGCGGTTCTCGTCCTCCGTGCTTGCTTTTTCTCAGAAAGAGCCGTGGCGTGCGTTTTCGCCGGAAAACGCGTTTTCGGCCGAAAACGTGTACGTTTGCACTTCCCCGCCACAGGGAAGCTGCTAGCCGGGAATTCTCTGCCTGGTTCTACCCGCTGCCCGGAACGCTACGCAGGGCAAAAGCGGTTCTCGTCCTCCGTGCTTGCTTTTTCTCAGAAAGAGCCGTGGTGTGCGTTTTCGCAGGAAAACGAGTTTTCGGCCGAAAACGTGTACGTTTGCACTTCCCCGCCACAGGGAAGCTGCTAGCCGGGAATTCTCTGCCTGGTTCTACCCGCTGCCCGGAACGCTACGCAGGGCAAAAGCGGTTCTCGTCCTCCGTGCTTGCTTTTTCTCAGAAAGAGCCGTGGTGTGCGTTTTCGCCGGAAAACGCGTTTTCGGCCGAAAACGTGTACGTTTGCACTTCCCCGCCACAGGGAAGCTGCTAGCCGGGAATTCTATGCCTGCTTCTACCCGCTGCCCGGAACGCTACGCAGGGCAAAAGCGGTTCTCGTCCTCCGTGCTTGCTTTTTCTCAGAAAGAGCTGTGGTGTGCGTTTTCGCCGGAAAACGCGTTTTCGGCCGAAAACGTGTACGTTTGCACTTCCCCGCCACAGGGAAGCTGCTAGCCGGGAATTCTCTGCCTGGTTCTACCCGCTGCCCGGAACGCTACGCATGGCAAAAGCGATTCCTTCCTCCGTGCTTACTTTTTCTCAAAAAGAGCCGTGGTGTGCGTTTTCGCCGGAAAACGCGTTTTAGGCCGAAAACGTGTACGTTTGCACTTCCCCGCCACAGGGAAGCTGCTAGCCGGGAATTCTCTGCCTGGTTCTACCCGCTGCCCGGAACGCTACGCAGGGCAAAAGCGGTTCTCGTCCTCCGTGCTTGCTTTTTCTCAGAAAGAGCCGTGGTGTGCGTTTTCGCCGGAAAACGCGTTTTCGGCCGAAAACGTGTACGTTTGCACTTCCCCGCCACAGGGAAGCTGCTAGCCGGGAATTCTCTGCCTGGTTCTACCCGCTGCCCGGAACGCTACGCAGGGCAAAAGCCGTTCTCGTCCTCCGTGCTTGCTTTTTCTCAGAAAGAGCCGTGGTGTGCGTTTTCGCCGGAAAACGCGTTTTCGGCCGAAAACGTGTACGTTTGCACTTCCCCGTCACAGGGAAGCTGCTAGCCGGGAATTCTCTGCCTGGTTCTACCCGCTGCCCGGAACGCTACGCAGGGCAAAAGCCGTTCTCGTCCTCCGTGCTTGCTTTTTCTCAGAAAGAGCCGTGGTGTGCGTTTTCGCCGGAAAACGCGTTTTCGGCCGAAAACGTGTACGTTTGCACTTCCCCGCCACAGGGAAGCTGCTAGCCGGGAATTCTCTGCCTGGTTCTACCCGCTGCCCGGGACGCTACGCAGGGCAAAAGCCGTTCTCGTCCTCCGTGCTTGCTTTTTCTCAGAAAGAGCCGTGGTGTGCGTTTTCGCCGGAAAACGCGTTTTCGGCCGAAAACGTGTACGTTTGCACTTCCCCGCCACAGGGAAGCTGCTAGCCGGGAATTCTCTGCCTGGTTCTACCCGCTGCCCGGAACGCTACGCATGGCAAAAGCGATTCCTTCCTCCGTGCTTACTTTTTCTCAAAAAGAGCCGTGGTGTGCGTTTTCGCCGGAAAACGCGTTTTCGGCCGAAAACGTGTACGTTTGCACTTCCCCGCCACAGGGAAGCTGCTAGCCGGGAATTCTCTGCCTGGTTCTACCCGCTGCCCGGAACGCTACGCATGGCAAAAGCGATTCTCTTCCTCCGTGCTTACTTTTTCTCAGAAAGAGCCGTGGTGTGCGATTTCGCCGGAAAACGCGTTTTCGGCCGAAAACGTGTACGTTTGCACTTCCCCGCCACAGGGAAGCTGCTAGCCGGGAATTCTCTGCCTGGTTCTACCCGCTGCCCGGGACGCTACGCAGGGCAAAAGCCGTTCTCGTCCTCCGTGCTTGCTTTTTCTCAGAAAGAGCCGTGGTGTGCGTTTTCGCCAGAAAACGCGTTTTCGGCCGAAAACGTGTACGTTTGCACTTCCCCGCCACAGGGAAGCTGCTAGCCGGGAATTCTCTGCCTGGTTCTACCCGCTGCCCGGAACGCTACGCAGGGCAAAAGCGGTTCTCGTCCTCCGTGCTTGCTTTTTCTCAGAAAGAGCCGTGGTGTGCGTTTTCGCCGGAAAACGCGTTTTCGGCCGAAAACGTGTACGTTTGCACTTCCCCGCCACAGGGAAGCTGCTAGCCGGGAATTCTCTGCCTGGTTCTACCCGCTGCCCGGAACGCTACGCAGGGCAAAAGTCGTTCTCGTCCTCCGTGCTTGCTTTTTCTCAGAAAGAGCCGTGGTGTGCGTTTTCGCCGGAAAACGCGTTTTCGGCCGAAAACGTGTACGTTTGCACTTCCCCGCCACAGGGAAGCTGCTAGCCGGGAATTCTCTGCCTGGTTCTACCCGCTGCCCGGAACGCTACGCAGGGCAAAAGCGGTTCTCGTCCTCCGTGCTTGCTTTTTCTCAGAAAGAGCCGTGGTGTGCGTTTTCGCCGGAAAACGCGTTTTCGGCCGAAAACGTGTACGTTTGCACTTCCCTGCCACAGGGAAGCTGCTAGCCGGGAATTCTCTGCCTGGTTCTACCCGCTGCCCGGAACGCTACGCAGGGCAAAAGCGGTTCTCGTCCTCCGTGCTTGCTTTATCTCAGAAAGAGCCGTGGTGTGCGTTTTCGCCGGAAAACGCGTTTTCGGCCGAAAACGTGTACGTTTGCACTTCCCCGCCACAGGGAAGCTGCTAGCCGGGAATTCTCTGCCTGGTTCTACCCGCTGCCCGGAACGCTACGCATGGCAAAAGCGATTCCTTCCTCCGTGCTTACTTTTTCTCAAAAAGAGCCGTGGTGTGCGTTTTCGCCGGAAAACGCGTTTTCGGCCGAAAACGTGTACGTTTGCACTTCCCCGCCACAGGGAAGCTGCTAGCCGGGAATTCTCTGCCTGGTTCTACCCGCTGCCCGGAACGCTACGCAGGGCAAAAGCGGTTCTCGTCCTCCGTGCTTGCTTTTTCTCAGAAAGAGCCGTGGTGTGCGTTTTCGCCGGAAAACGCGTTTTCGGCAGAAAACGTGTACGTTTGCACTTCCCCGCCACAGGGAAGCTGCTAGCCGGGAATTCTCTGCCTGGTTCTACCCGCTGCCCGGAACGCTACGCAGGGCAAAAGCGGTTCTCGTCCTCCGTGCTTGCTTTTTCTCAGAAAGAGCCGTGGTGTGCGTTTTCGCCGGAAAACGCGTTTTCGGCCGAAAACGTGTACGTTTGCACTTCCCCGCCACAGGGAAGGTGCTAGCCGGGAATTCTCTGCCTGGTTCTACCCGCTGCCCGGAACGCTACGCAGGGCAAAAGCGGTTCTCGTCCTCCGTGCTTGCTTTTTCTCAGAAAGAGCCGTGGCGTGCGTTTTCGCCGGAAAACGCGTTTTCGGCCAAAAACGTGTACGTTTGCACTTCCCCGCCACAGGGAAGCTGCTAGCCGGGAATTCTCTGCCTGGTTCTACCCGCTGCCCGGAACGCTACGCAGGGCAAAAGCGGTTCTCGTCCTCCGTGCTTGCTTTTTCTCAGAAAGAGTCGTGGTGTGCGTTTTCGCCGGAAAACGCGTTTTCGGCCGAAAACGTGTACGTTTGCACTTCCCCGCCACAGGGAAGCTGCTAGCCGGGAATTCTCTGCCTGGTTCTACCCGCTGCCCGGAACGCTACGCAGGGCAAAAGCCGTTCTCGTCCTCCGTGCTTGCTTTTACTCAGAAAGAGCTGTGGTGTGCGTTTTCGCCGGAAAACACGTTTTCGGCCGAAAACGTGTACGTTTGCACTTCCCCGCCACAGGGAAGCTGCTAGCCGGGAATTCTCTGCCTGGTTCTACCCGCTGCCCGGAACGCTACGCAGGGCAAAAGCGGTTCTCGTCCTCCGTGCTTGCTTTTTCTCAGAAAGAGCCGTGGCGTGCGTTTTCGCCGGAAAACGCGTTTTCGGCCGAAAACGTGTACGTTTGCACTTCCCCGCCACAGGGAAGCTGCTAGCCGGGAATTCTCTGCCTGGTTCTACCCGCTGCCCGGAACGCTACGCAGGGCAAAAGCGGTTCTCGTCCTCCGTGCTTGCTTTTTCTCAGAAAGAGCCGTGGTGTGCGTTTTCGCCGGAAAACGCGTTTTCGGCAGAAAACGTGTACGTTTGCACTTCCCCGCCACAGGGAAGCTGCTAGCCGGGAATTCTCTGCCTGGTTCTACCCGCTGCCCGGAACGCTACGCAGGGCAAAAGCGGTTCTCGTCCTCCGTGCTTGCTTTTTCTCAGAAAGAGCCGTGGCGTGCGTTTTCGCCGGAAAACGCGTTTTCGGCCGAAAACGTGTACGTTTGCACTTCCCCGCCACAGGGAAGCTGCTAGCCGGGAATTCTCTGCCTGGTTCTACCCGCTGCCCGGAACGCTACGCAGGGCAAAAGCGGTTCTCGTCCTCCGTGCTTGCTTTTTCTCAGAAAGAGCCGTGGTGTGCGTTTTCGCCGGAAAACGCGTTTTCGGCCGAAAACGTGTACGTTTGCACTTCCCCGCCACAGGGAAGGTGCTAGCCGGGAATTCTCTGCCTGGTTCTACCCGCTGCCCGGAACGCTACGCAGGGCAAAAGCGGTTCTCCTCCTCCGTGCTTGCTTTTTCTCAGAAAGAGCCGTGGCGTGCGTTTTCGCCGGAAAACGCGTTTTCGGCCAAAAACGTGTACGTTTGCACTTCCCCGCCACAGGGAAGCTGCTAGCCGGGAATTCTCTGCCTGGTTCTACCCGCTGCCCGGAACGCTACGCAGGGCAAAAGCGGTTCTCGTCCTCCGTGCTTGCTTTTTCTCAGAAAGAGTCGTGGTGTGCGTTTTCGCCGGAAAACGCGTTTTCGGCAGAAAACGTGTACGTTTGCACTTCCCCGCCACAGGGAAGCTGCTAGCCGGGAATTCTCTGCCTGGTTCTACCCGCTGCCCGGAACGCTACGCAGGGCAAAAGCGGTTCTCGTCCTCCGTGCTTGCTTTTTCTCAGAAAGAGCCGTGGTGTGCGTTTTCGCCGGAAAACGCGTTTTCGGCCGAAAACGTGTACGTTTGCACTTCCCCGCCACAGGGAAGCTGCTAGCCGGGAATTCTCTGCCTGGTTCTACCCGCTGCCCGGAACGCTACGCAGGGCAAAAGCGGTTCTCGTCCTCCGTGCTTGCTTTTTCTCAGAAAGAGCCGTGGTGTGCGTTTTCGCCGGAAAACGCGTTTTCGGCCGAAAACGTGTACGTTTGCACTTCCCCGCCACAGGGAAGCTGCTAGCCGGGAATTCTCTGCCTGGTTCTACCCGCTGCCCGGAACGCTACGCAGGGCAAAAGCCGTTCTCGTCCTCCGTGCTTGCTTTTTCTCAGAAAGAGCCGTGGCGTGCGTTTTCGCCGGAAAACGCGTTTTCGGCCGAAAACGTGTACGTTTGCACTTCCCCGCCACAGGGAAGCTGCTAGCCGGGAATTCTCTGCCTGGTTCTACCCGCTGCCCGGAACGCTACGCAGGGCAAAAGCGGTTCTCGTCCTCCGTGCTTGCTTTTTCTCAGAAAGAGCCGTGGTGTGCGTTTTCGCCGGAAAACGCGTTTTCGGCCGAAAACGTGTACGTTTGCACTTCCCCGCCACAGGGAAGCTGCTAGCCGGGAATTCTCTGCCTGGTTCTACCCGCTGCCCGGAACGCTACGCAGGGCAAAAGCGGTTCTCGTCCTCCGTGCTTGCTTTTTCTCAGAAAGAGTCGTGGTGTGCGTTTTCGCCGGAAAACGCGTTTTCGGCAGAAAACGTGTACGTTTGCACTTCCCCGCCACAGGGAAGCTGCTAGCCGGGAATTCTCTGCCTGGTTCTACCCGCTGCCCGGAACGCTACGCAGGGCAAAAGCGGTTCTCGTCCTCCGTGCTTGCTTTTTCTCAGAAAGAGCCGTGGTGTGCGTTTTCGCCGGAAAACTCGTTTTCGGCAGAAAACGTGTACGTTTGCACTTCCCCGCCACAGGGAAGCTGCTAGCCGGGAATTCTCTGCCTGGTTCTACCCGCTGCCCGGAACGCTACGCAGGGCAAAAGCGGTTCTCGTCCTCCGTGCTTGCTTTTTCTCAGAAAGAGCCGTGGCGTGCGTTTTCGCCGGAAAACGCGTTTTCGGCCGAAAACGTGTACGTTTGCACTTCCCCGCCACAGGGAAGCTGCTAGCCGGGAATTCTCTGCCTGGTTCTACCCGCTGCCCGGAACGCTACGCAGGGCAAAAGCCGTTCTCGTCCTCCGTGCTTGCTTTTTCTCAGAAAGAGCCGTGGCGTGCGTTTTCGCCGGAAAACGCGTTTTCGGCCGAAAACGTGTACGTTTCCACTTCCCCGCCACAGGGAAGCTGCTAGCCGGGAATTCTCTGCCTGGTTCTACCCGCTGCCCGGAACGCTACGCAGGGCAAAAGCGGTTCTCGTCCTCCGTGCTTGCTTTTTCTCAGAAAGAGCCGTGGTGTGCGTTTTCGCCGGAAAACGCGTTTTCGGCCGAAAACGTGTACGTTTGCACTTCCCCGCCACAGGGAAGCTGCTAGCCGGGAATTCTCTGCCTGGTTCTACCCGCTGCCCGGAACGCTACGCAGGGCAAAAGCGGTTCTCGTCCTCCGTGCTTGCTTTTTCTCAGAAAGAGCCGTGGTGTGCGTTTTCGCCGGAAAACGCGTTTTCGGCCGAAAACGTGTACGTTTGCACTTCCCCGCCACAGGGAAGCTGCTAGCCGGGAATTCTCTGCCTGGTTCTACCCGCTGCCCGGAACGCTACGCAGGGCAAAAGCGGTTCTCGTCCTCCGTGCTTGCTTTTTCTCAGAAAGAGCCGTGGTGTGCGTTTTCGCCGGAAAACGCGTTTGCGGCCAAAAACGTGTACGTTTGCACTTCCCCGCCACAGGGAAGCTGCTAGCCGGGAATTCTCTGCCTGGTTCTACCCGCTGCCCGGAACGCTACGCAGGGCAAAAGCGGTTCTCGTCCTCCGTGCTTGCTTTTTCTCAGAAAGAGCCGTGGTGTGCGTTTTCTCCGGAAAACGCGTTTTCGGCCGAAAACGTGTACGTTTGCACTTCCCCGCCACAGGGAAGCTGCTAGCCGGGAATTCTCTGCCTGGTTCTACCCGCTGCCCGGAACGCTACGCAGGGCAAAAGCGGTTCTCGTCCTCCGTGCTTGCTTTTTCTCAGAAAGAGCCGTGGTGTGCGTTTTCGCCGGAAAACGCGTTTTCGGCAGAAAACGTGTACGTTTGCACTTCCCCGCCACAGGGAAGCTGCTAGCCGGGAATTCTCTGCCTGGTTCTACCCGCTGCCCGGAACGCTACGCAGGGCAAAAGCGGTTCTCGTCCTCCGTGCTTGCTTTTTCTCAGAAAGAGCCGTGGTGTGCGTTTTCGCCGGAAAACGCGTTTGCGGCCGAAAACGTGTACGTTTGCACTTCCCCGCCACAGGGAAGCTGCTAGCCGGGAATTCTCTGCCTGGTTCTACCCGCTGCCCGGAACGCTACGCAGGGCAAAAGCGGTTCTCGTCCTCCGTGCTTGCTTTTTCTCAGAAAGAGCCGTGGCGTGCGTTTTCGCAGGAAAACGCGTTTTCGGCCGAAAACGTGTACGTTTGCACTTCCCCGCCACAGGGAAGCTGCTAGCCGGGAATTCTCTGCCTGGTTCTACCCGCTGCCCGGAACGCTACGCAGGGCAAAAGCGGTTCTCGTCCTCCGTGCTTGCTTTTTCTCAGAAAGAGCCGTGGTGTGCGTTTTCGCAGGAAAACGCGTTTTCGGCCGAAAACGTGTACGTTTGCACTTCCCCGCCACAGGGAAGCTGCTAGCCGGGAATTCTCTGCCTGGTTCTACCCGCTGCCCGGAACGCTACGCAGGGCAAAAGCGGTTCTCGTCCTCCGTGCTTGCTTTTTCTCAGAAAGAGCCGTGGTGTGCGTTTTCGCCGGAAAACGCGTTTTCGGCAGAAAACGTGTACGTTTGCAATTCCCCGCCACAGGGAAGCTGCTAGCCGGGAATTCTCTGCCTGGTTCTACCCGCTGCCCGGAACGCTACGCAGGGCAAAAGCGGTTCTCGTCCTCCGTGCTTGCTTTTTCTCAGAAAGAGCCGTGGCGTGCGTTTTCGCAGGAAAACGCGTTTTCGGCCGAAAACGTGTACGTTTGCACTTCCCCGCCACAGGGAAGCTGCTAGCCGGGAATTCTCTGCCTGGTTCTACCCGCTGCCCGGAACGCTACGCAGGGCAAAAGCGGTTCTCGTCCTCCGTGCTTGCTTTTTCTCAGAAAGAGCCGTGGCGTGCGTTTTCGCCGGAAAACGCGTTTTCGGCCGAAAACGTGTACGTTTGCACTTCCCCGCCACAGGGAAGCTGCTAGCCGGGAATTCTCTGCCTGGTTCTACCCGCTGCCCGGAACGCTACGCAGGGCAAAAGCGGTTCTCGTCCTCCGTGCTTGCTTTTTCTCAGAAAGAGCCGTGGCGTGCGTTTTCGCCGGAAAACGCGTTTTCGGCCGAAAACGTGTACGTTTGCACTTCCCCGCCACAGGGAAGCTGCTAGCCGGGAATTCTCTGCCTGGTTCTACCCGCTGCCCGGAACGCTACGCAGGGCAAAAGCGGTTCTCGTCCTCCGTGCTTGCTTTTTCTCAGAAAGAGCCGTGGTGTGCGTTTTCGCCGGAAAACGCGTTTTCGGCCGAAAACGTGTACGTTTGCACTTCCCCGCCACAGGGAAGCTGCTAGCCGGGAATTCTCTGCCTGGTTCTACCCGCTGCCCGGAACGCTACGCAGGGCAAAAGCGGTTCTCGTCCTCCGTGCTTGCTTTTTCTCAGAAAGAGCCGTGGTGTGCGTTTTCGCCGGAAAACGCGTTTGCGGCCGAAAACGTGTACGTTTGCACTTCCCCGCCACAGGGAAGCTGCTAGCCGGGAATTCTCTGCCTGGTTCTACCCGCTGCCCGGAACGCTACGCAGGGCAAAAGCGGTTCTCGTCCTCCGTGCTTGCTTTTTCTCAGAAAGAGCCGTGGTGTGCGTTTTCGCCGGAAAACGCGTTTGCGGCCAAAAACGTGTACGTTTGCACTTCCCCGCCACAGGGAAGCTGCTAGCCGGGAATTCTCTGCCTGGTTCTACCCGCTGCCCGGAACGCTACGCAGGGCAAAAGCGGTTCTCGTCCTCCGTGCTTGCTTTTTCTCACAAAGAGCCGTGGTGTGCGTTTTCGCCGGAAAACGCGTTTTCGGCCGAAAACGTGTACGTTTGCACTTCCCCGCCACAGGGAAGCTGCTAGCCGGGAATTCTCTGCCTGGTTCTACCCGCTGCCCGGAACGCTACGCAGGGCAAAAGCGGTTCTCGTCCTCCGTGCTTGCTTTTTCTCAGAAAGAGCCGTGGTGTGCGTTTTCGCCGGAAAACGCGTTTGCGGCCGAAAACGTGTACGTTTGCACTTCCCTGCCACAGGGAAGCTGCTAGCCGGGAATTCTCTGCCTGGTTCTACCCGCTGCCCGGAACGCTACGCAGGGCAAAAGCGGTTCTCGTCCTCCGTGCTTGCTTTTTCTCAGAAAGAGCCGTGGTGTGCGTTTTCGCCGGAAAACGCGTTTGCGGCCAAAAACGTGTACGTTTGCACTTCCCCGCCACAGGGAAGCTGCTAGCCGGGAATTCTCTGCCTGGTTCTACCCGCTGCCCGGAACGCTACGCAGGGCAAAAGCGGTTCTCGTCCTCCGTGCTTGCTTTTTCTCAGAAAGAGCCGTGGTGTGCGTTTTCGCCGGAAAACGCGTTTTCGGCCGAAAACGTGTACGTTTGCACTTCCCCGCCACAGGGAAGCTGCTAGCCGGGAATTCTCTGCCTGGTTCTACCCGCTGCCCGGAACGCTACGCAGGGCAAAAGCGGTTCTCGTCCTCCGTGCTTGCTTTTTCTCAGAAAGAGCCGTGGTGTGCGTTTTCTCCGGAAAACGCGTTTTCGGCCGAAAACGTGTACGTTTGCACTTCCCCGCCACAGGGAAGCTGCTAGCCGGGAATTCTCTGCCTGGTTCTACCCGCTGCCCGGAACGCTACGCAGGGCAAAAGCGGTTCTCGTCCTCCGTGCTTGCTTTTTCTCAGAAAGAGCCGTGGTGTGCGTTTTCGCCGGAAAACGCGTTTTCGGCAGAAAACGTGTACGTTTGCACTTCCCCGCCACAGGGAAGCTGCTAGCCGGGAATTCTCTGCCTGGTTCTACCCGCTGCCCGGAACGCTACGCAGGGCAAAAGCGGTTCTCGTCCTCCGTGCTTGCTTTTTCTCAGAAAGAGCCGTGGTGTGCGTTTTCGCCGGAAAACGCGTTTTCGGCCGAAAACGTGTACGTTTGCACTTCCCCGCCACAGGGAAGCTGCTAGCCGGGAATTCTCTGCCTGGTTCTACCCGCTGCCCGGAACGCTACGCAGGGCAAAAGCGGTTCTCGTCCTCCGTGCTTGCTTTTTCTCAGAAAGAGCCGTGGTGTGCGTTTTCGCCGGAAAACGCGTTTTCGGCCGAAAACGTGTACGTTTGCACTTCCCTGCCACAGGGATGCTGCTAGCCGGGAATTCTCTGCCTGGTTCTACCCGCTGCCCGGAACGCTACGCAGGGCAAAAGCGGTTCTCGTCCTCCGTGCTTGGTTTTTCTCAGAAAGAGCCGTGGTGTGCGTTTTCGCCGGAAAACGCGTTTTCGGCCGAAAACGTGTACGTTTGCACTTCCCCGCCACAGGGAAGCTGCTAGCCGGGAATTCTCTGCCTGGTTCTACCCGCTGCCCGGAACGCTACGCAGGGCAAAAGCGGTTCTCGTCCTCCGTGCTTGCTTTTTCTCAGAAAGAGCCGTGGTGTGCGTTTTCGCCGGAAAACGCGTTTTCGGCCGAAAACGTGTACGTTTGCACTTCCCCGCCACAGGGAAGCTGCTAGCCGGGAATTCTCTGCCTGGTTCTACCCGCTGCCCGGAACGTTACGCAGGGCAAAAGCGGTTCTCGTCCTCCGTGCTTGCTTTTTCTCAGAAAGAGCCGTGGTGTGCGATTTCGCCGGAAAACGCGTTTTCGGCCGAAAACGTGTACGTTTGCACTTCCCCGCCACAGGGAAGCTGCTAGCCGGGAATTCTCTGCCTGGTTCTACCCGCTGCCCGGAACGCTACGCAGGGCAAAAGCGGTTCTCGTCCTCCGTGCTTGCTTTTTCTCAGAAAGAGCCGTGGTGTGCGTTTTCGCCGGAAAACGCGTTTTCGGCCGAAAACGTGTACGTTTGCACTTCCCCGCCACAGGGAAGCTGCTAGCCGGGAATTCTCTGCCTGGTTCTACCCGCTGCCCGGAACGCTACGCAGGGCAAAAGCGGTTCTCGTCCTCCGTGCTTGCTTTTTCTCAGAAAGAGCCGTGGTGTGCGTTTTCGCCGGAAAACGCGTTTTCGGCCGAAAACGTGTACGTTTGCACTTCCCCGCCACAGGGAAGCTGCTAGCCGGGAATTCTCTGCCTGGTTCTACCCGCTGCCCGGAACGCTACGCAGGGCAAAAGCGGTTCTCGTCCTCCGTGCTTGCTTTTTCTCAGAAAGAGCCATGGTGTGCGATTTCGCCGGAAAACGCGTTTTAGGCCGAAAACGTGTACGTTTGCACTTCCCCGCCACAGGGAAGCTGCTAGCCGGGAATTCTCTGCCTGGTTCTACCCGCTGCACGGAACGCTACGCAGGGCAAAAGCGGTTCTCGTCCTCCGTGCTTGCTTTTTCTCAGAAAGAGCCGTGGTGTGCGTTTTCGCCGGAAAACGCGTTTTTGGCCGAAAACGTGTACGTTTGCACTTCCCCGCCACAGGGAAGCTGCTAGCCGGGAATTCTCTGCCTGGTTCTACCCGCTGCCCGGAACGCTACGCAGGGCAAAAGCGGTTCTCGTCCTCCGTGCTTGCTTTTTCTCAGAAAGAGCCGTGGTGTGCGTTTTCGCCGGAAAACGCGTTTTCGGCCGAAAACGTGTACGTTTGCACTTCCCCGCCACAGGGAAGCTGCTAGCCGGGAATTCTCTGCCTGGTTCTACCCGCTGCCCGGAACGCTACGCAGGGCAAAAGCGGTTCTCGTCCTCCGTGCTTGCTTTTTCTCAGAAAGAGCCGTGGTGTGCGTTTTCGCCGGAAAACGCGTTTTCGGCCGAAAACGTGTACGTTTGCACTTCCCCGCCACAGGGAAGCTGCTAGCCGGGAATTCTCTGCCTGGTTCTACCCGCTGCCCGGAACGCTACGCAGGGCAAAATCGGTTCTCGTCCTCCGTGCTTGCTTTTTCTCAGAAAGAGCCGTGGTGTGCGTTTTCGCCGGAAAACGCGTTTTCGGCCGAAAACGTGTACGTTTGCACTTCCCCGCCACAGGGAAGCTGCTAGCCGGGAATTCTCTGCCTGGTTCTACCCGCTGCCAGGAACGCTACGCAGGGCAAAAGCGGTTCTCGTCCTCCGTGCTTGCTTTTTCTCAGAAAGAGCCGTGGTGTGCGTTTTCGCCGGGAAACGCGTTTTCGGCCGAAAACGTGTACGTTTGCAGTTCCCCGCCACAGGGAAGCTGCTAGCCGGGAATTCTCTGCCTGGTTCTACCCGCTGCCCGGAACGCTACGCAGGGCAAAAGCGGTTCTCGTCCTCCGTGCTTGCTTTTTCTCAGAAAGAGCCGTGGTGTGCGTTTTCGCCGGAAAACGCGTTTTCGGCCGAAAACGTGTACGTTTGCACTTCCCCGCCACAGGGAAGCTGCTAGCCGGGAATTCTCTGCCTGGTTCTACCCGCTGCCCGGAACGCTACGCAGGGCAAAAGCGGTTCTCGTCCTCCGTGCTTGCTTTTTCTCAGAAAGAGCCGTGGTGTGCGTTTTCGCCGGAAAACGCGTTTTCGGCCGAAAACGTGTACGTTTGCACTTCCCCGCCACAGGGAAGCTGCTAGCCGGGAATTCTCTGCCTGGTTCTACCCGCTGCCCGGAACGCTACGCAGGGCAAAAGCCGTTCTCGTCCTCCGTGCTTTCTTTTTCTCAGAAAGAGCCGTGGTGTGCGTTTTCGCCGGAAAACGCGTTTTCGGCCGAAAACGTGTACGTTTGCACTTCCCCGCCACAGGGAAGCTGCTAGCCGGGAATTCTCTGCCTGGTTCTACTCGCTGCCCGGGACGCTACGCAGGGCAAAAGCGGTTCTCGTCCTCCGTGCTTGCTTTTTCTCAGAAAGAGCCGTGGTGTGCGTTTTCGCAGGAAAACGCGTTTTCGGCCGAAAACGTGTACGTTTGCACTTCCCCGCCACAGGGAAGCTGCTAGCCGGGAATTCTCTGCCTGGTTCTACCCGCTGCCCGGAACGCTACGCAGGGCAAAAGCGGTTCTCGTCCTCCGTGCTTGCTTTTTCTCAGAAAGAGCCGTGGTGTGCGTTTTCGCCGGAAAACGCGTTTTCGGCCGAAAACGTGTACGTTTGCACTTCCCCGCCACAGGGAAGCTGCTAGCCGGGAATTCTCTGCCTGGTTCTACCCGCTGCCCGGAACGCTACGCAGGGCAAAAGCGGTTCTCGTCCTCCGTGCTTGCTTTTTCTCACAAAGAGCCGTGGTGTGCGTTTTCGCCGGAAAACGCGTTTTCGGCCGAAAACGTGTACGTTTGCACTTCCCCGCCACAGGGAAGCTGCTAGCCGGGAATTCTCTGCCTGGTTCTACCCGCTGCCCGGAACGCTACGCAGGGCAAAAGCGGTTCTCGTCCTCCGTGCTTGCTTTTTCTCAGAAAGAGCCGTGGTGTGCGTTTTCGCCGGAAAACGCGTTTTCGGCCGAAAACGTGTACGTTTGCACTTCCCCGCCACAGGGAAGCTGCTAGCCGGGAATTCTCTGCCTGGTTCTACCCGCTGCCCGGAACGCTACGCAGGGCAAAAGCGGTTCTCGTCCTCCTAGCTTGCTTTTTCTCAGAAAGAGTCGTGGTGTGCGTTTTCGCCGGAAAACGCGTTTTCGGCAGAAAACGTGTACGTTTGCACTTCCCCGCCACAGGGAAGCTGCTAGCCGGGAATTCTCTGCCTGGTTCTACCCGCTGCACGGAACGCTACGCAGGGCAAAAGCGGTTCTCGTCCTCCGTGCTTGCTTTTTCTCAGAAAGAGCCGTGGCGTGCGTTTTCGCAGGAAAACGCGTTTTCGGCCGAAAACGTGTACGTTTGCACTTCCCCGCCACAGGGAAGCTGCTAGCCGGGAATTCTCTGCCTGGTTCTACCCGCTGCCCGGAACGCTACGCAGGGCAAAAGCGGTTCTCGTCCTCCGTGCTTGCTTTTTCTCAGAAAGAGCCGTGGTGTGCGTTTTCGCCGGAAAACGCGTTTTCGGCCGAAAACGTGTACGTTTGCACTTCCCCGCCACAGGGAAGCTGCTAGCCGGGAATTCTCTGCCTGGTTCTACCCGCTGCCCGGAACGCTACGCAGGGCAAAAGCGGTTCTCGTCCTCCGTGCTTGCTTTTTCTCAGAAAGAGCCGTGGTGTGCGTTTTCGCCGGAAAACGCGTTTTCGGCCGAAAACGTGTACGTTTGCACTTCCCCGCCACAGGGAAGCTGCTAGCCGGGAATTCTCTGCCTGGTTCTACCCGCTGCCCGGAACGCTACGCAGGGCAAAAGCCGTTCTCGTCCTCCGTGCTTGCTTTTTCTCAGAAAGAGCCGTGGCGTGCGTTTTCGCCGTAAAACGCGTTTTCGGCAGAAAACGTGTACGTTTGCACTTCCCCGCCACAGGGAAGCTGCTAGCCGGGAATTCTCTGCCTGGTTCTACCCGCTGCCCGGAACGCTACGCAGGGCAAAAGCGGTTCTCGTCCTCCGTGCTTGCTTTTTCTCAGAAAGAGCCGTGGCGTGCGTTTTCGCCGGAAAACGCGTTTTCGGCCGAAAACGTGTACGTTTGCACTTCCCCGCCACAGGGAAGCTGCTAGCCGGGAATTCTCTGCCTGGTTCTACCCGCTGCCCGGAACGCTACGCAGGGCAAATGCGGTTCTCGTCCTCCGTGCTTGCTTTTTCTCAGAAAGAGCCGTGGTGTGCGTTTTCGCCGGAAAACGCGTTTTCGGCCGAAAACGTGTACGTTTGCACTTCCCCGCCACAGGGAAGCTGCTAGCCGGGAATTCTCTGCCTGGTTCTACCCGCTGCCCGGAACGCTACGCAGGGCAAAAGCGGTTCTCGTCCTCCGTGCTTGCTTTTTCTCAGAAAGAGTCGTGGCGTGCGTTTTCGCCGGAAAACGCGTTTTCGGCCGAAAACGTGTACGTTTGCACTTCCCCGCCACAGGGAAGCTGCTAGCCGGGAATTCTCTGCCTGGTTCTACCCGCTGCCCGGAACGCTACGCAGGGCAAAAGCGGTTCTCGTCCTCCGTGCTTGCTTTTTCTCAGAAAGAGCCGTGGCGTGCGTTTTCGCCGGAAAACGCGTTTTCGGCCGAAAACGTGTACGTTTGCACTTCCCCGCCACAGGGAAGCTGCTAGCCGGGAATTCTCTGCCTGGTTCTACCCGCTGCCCGGAACGCTACGCAGGGCAAAAGCGGTTCTCGTCCTCCGTGCTTGCTTTTTCTCAGAAAGAGCCGTGGTGTGCGTTTTCGCCGGAAAACGCGTTTTCGGCTGAAAACGTGTACGTTTGCAGTTCCCCGCCACAGGGAAGCTGCTAGCCGGGAATTCTCTGCCTGGTTCTACCCGCTGCCCGGAACGCTACGCAGGGCAAAAGCGGTTCTCGTCCTCCGTGCTTGCTTTTTCTCAGAAAGAGTCGTGGTGTGCGTTTTCGCCGGAAAACGCGTTTTCGGCAGAAAACGTGTACGTTTGCACTTCCCCGCCACAGGGAAGCTGCTAGCCGGGAATTCTCTGCCTGGTTCTACCCGCTGCACGGAACGCTACGCAGGGCAAAAGCGGTTCTCGTCCTCCGTGCTTGCTTTTTCTCAGAAAGAGCCGTGGCGTGCGTTTTCGCAGGAAAACGCGTTTTCGGCCGAAAACGTGTACGTTTGCACTTCCCCGCCACAGGGAAGCTGCTAGCCGGGAATTCTCTGCCTGGTTCTACCCGCTGCCCGGAACGCTACGCAGGGCAAAAGCGGTTCTCGTCCTCCATGCTTGCTTTTTCTCAGAAAGAGCCGTGGTGTGCGTTTTCGCCGGAAAACGCGTTTTCGGCCGAAAACGTGTACGTTTGCACTTCCCCGCCACAGGGAAGCTGCTAGCCGGGAATTCTCTGCCTGGTTCTACCCGCTGCCCGGAACGCTACGCAGGGCAAAAGCGGTTCTCGTCCTCCGTGCTTGCTTTTTCTCAGAAAGAGCCGTGGTGTGCGTTTTCGCCGGAAAACGCGTTTTCGGCCGAAAACGTGTACGTTTGCACTTCCCCGCCACAGGGAAGCTGCTAGCCGGGAATTCTCTGCCTGGTTCTACCCGCTGCCCGGAACGCTACGCAGGGCAAAAGCGGTTCTCGTCCTCCGTGCTTGCTTTTTCTCAGAAAGAGCCGTGGTGTGCGTTTTCGCCGGAAAACGCGTTTTCGGCCGAAAACGTGTACGTTTGCACTTCCCCGCCACAGGGAAGCTGCTAGCCGGGAATTCTCTGCCTGGTTCTACCCGCTGCCCGGAACGCTACGCAGGGCAAAAGCGGTTCTCGTCCTCCGTGCTTGCTTTTTCTCAGAAAGAGCCGTGGTGTGCGTTTTCGCCGGAAAACGCGTTTTCGGCCGAAAACGTGTACGTTTGCACTTCCCCGCCACAGGGAAGCTGCTAGCCGGGAATTCTCTGCCTGGTTCTACCCGCTGCACGGAACGCTACGCAGGGCAAAAGCGGTTCTCGTCCTCCGTGCTTGCTTTTTCTCAGAAAGAGCCGTGGCGTGCGTTTTCGCCGGAAAACGCGTTTTCGGCCGAAAACGTGTACGTTTGCACTTCCCCGCCACAGGGAAGCTGCTAGCCGGGAATTCTCTGCCTGGTTCTACCCGCTGCCCGGAACGCTACGCAGGGCAAAAGCGGTTCTCGTCCTCCGTGCTTGCTTTTTCTCAGAAAGAGCCGTGGTGTGCGTTTTCGCCGGAAAACGCGTTTGCGGCCGAAAACGTGTACGTTTGCACTTCCCCGCCACAGGGAAGCTGCTAGCCTGGAATTCTCTGCCTGGTTCTACCCGCTGCCCGGAACGCTACGCAGGGCAAAAGCGGTTCTCGTCCTCCGTGCTTGCTTTTTCTCAGAAAGAGCCGTGGTGTGCGTTTTCGCCGGAAAACGCGTTTTCGGCCGAAAACGTGTACGTTTGCACTTCCCCGCCACAGGGAAGCTGCTAGCCGGGAATTCTCTGCCTGGTTCTACCCGCTGCCCGGAACGCTACGCAGGGCAAAAGCGGTTCTCGTCCTCCGTGCTTGCTTTTTCTCAGAAAGAGCCGTGGTCTGCGTTTTCGCCGGAAAACGCGTTTTCGGCCGAAAACGTGTACGTTTGCACTTCCCCGCCACAGGGAAGCTGCTAGCCGGGAATTCTCTGCCTGGTTCTACCCGCTGCCCGGAACGCTACGCAGGGCAAAAGCCGTTCTCGTCCTCCGTGCTTGCTTTTTCTCAGAAAGAGCCGTGGCGTGCGTTTTCGCCGGAAAAACGCGTTTTCGGCCGAAAACGTGTACGTTTGCACTTCCCCGCCACAGGGAAGCTGCTACCCGGGAATTCTCTGCCTGGTTCTACCCGCTGCCCGGAACGCTACGCAGGGCAAAAGCGGTTCTCGTCCTCCGTGCTTGCTTTTTCTCAGAAAGAGCCGTGGCGTGCGTTTTCGCCGGAAAACGCGTTTTCGGCCGAAAACGTGTACGTTTGCACTTCCCCGCCATAGGGAAGCTGCTAGCCGGGAATTCTCTGCCTGGTTCTACCCGCTGCCCGGAACGCTACGCAGGGCAAAAGCGGTTCTCGTCCTCCGTGCTTGCTTTTTCTCAGAAAGAGCCGTGGTGTGCGTTTTCGCCGGAAAACGCGTTTTCGGCCGAAAACGTGTACGTTTGCACTTCCCCGCCACAGGGAAGCTGCTAGCCGGGAATTCTCTGCCTGGTTCTACCCGCTGCCCGGAACGCTACGCAGGGCAAAAGCGGTTCTCGTCCTCCGTGCTTGCTTTTTCTCAGAAAGAGTCGTGGTGTGCGTTTTCGCCGGAAAACGCGTTTTCGGCAGAAAACGTGTACGTTTGCACTTCCCCGCCACAGGGAAGCTGCTAGCCGGGAATTCTCTGCCTGGTTCTACCCGCTGCACGGAACGCTACGCAGGGCAAAAGCGGTTCTCGTCCTCCGTGCTTGCTTTTTCTCAGAAAGAGCCGTGGCGTGCGTTTTCGCAGGAAAACGCGTTTTCGGCCGAAAACGTGTACGTTTGCACTTCCCCGCCACAGGGAAGCTGCTAGCCGGGAATTCTCTGCCTGGTTCTACCCGCTGCCCGGAACGCTACGCAGGGCAAAAGCGGTTCTCGTCCTCCGTGCTTGCTTTTTCTCAGAAAGAGCCGTGGTGTGCGTTTTCGCCGGAAAACGCGTTTTCGGCCGAAAACGTGTACGTTTGCACTTCCCCGCCACAGGGAAGCTGCTAGCCGGGAATTCTCTGCCTGGTTCTACCCGCTGCCCGGAACGCTACGCAGGGCAAAAGCGGTTCTCGTCCTCCGTGCTTGCTTTTTCTCAGAAAGAGCCGTGGTGTGCGTTTTCGCCGGAAAACGCGTTTTCGGCCGAAAACGTGTACGTTTGCACTTCCCCGCCACAGGGAAGCTGCTAGCCGGGAATTCTCTGCCTGGTTCTACCCGCTGCCCGGAACGCTACGCAGGGCAAAAGCGGTTCTCGTCCTCCGTGCTTGCTTTTTCTCAGAAAGAGCCGTGGTGTGCGTTTTCGCCGGAAAACGCGTTTTCGGTCGAAAACGTGTACGTTTGCACTTCCCCGCCACAGGGAAGCTGCTAGCCGGGAATTCTCTGCCTGGTTCTACCCGCTGCCCGGAACGCTACGCAGGGCAAAAGCGGTTCTCGTCCTCGGTGCTTGCTTTTTCTCAGAAAGAGCCGTGGTGTGCGTTTTCGCCGGAAAACGCGTTTTCGGCCGAAAACGTGTACGTTTGCACTTCCCCGCCACAGGGAAGCTGCTAGCCGGGAATTCTCTGCCTGGTTCTACCCGCTGCCCGGAACGCTACGCAGGGCAAAAGCGGTTCTCGTCCTCCGTGCTTGCTTTTTCTCAGAAAGAGCCGTGGTGTGCGTTTTCGCCGGAAAACGCGTTTTCGGCCGAAAACGTGTACGTTTGCACTTCCCCGCCACAGGGAAGCTGCTAGCCGGGAATTCTCTGCCTGGTTCTACCCGCTGCCCGGAACGCTACGCAGGGCAAAAGCCGTTCTCGTCCTCCGTGCTTGCTTTTTCTCAGAAAGAGCCGTGGTGTGCGTTTTCGCCGGAAAACGCGTTTTCGGCCGAAAACGTGTACGTTTGCACTTCCCCGCCACAGGGAAGCTGCTAGCCGGGAATTCTCTGCCTGGTTCTACCCGCTGCCCGGAACGCTACGCAGGGCAAAAGCGGTTCTCGTCCTCCGTGCTTGCTTTTTCTCAGAAAGAGTCGTGGTGTGCGTTTTCGCCGGAAAACGCGTTTTCGGCAGAAAACGTGTACGTTTGCACTTCCCCGCCACAGGGAAGCTGCTAGCCGGGAATTCTCTGCCTGGTTCTACCCGCTGCCCGGAACGCTACGCAGGGCAAAAGCGGTTCTCGTCCTCCGTGCTTGCTTTTTCTCAGAAAGAGCCGTGGTGTGC